>NC_052617.1:16626078-16709326 GCF_016545825.1 Eucalyptus grandis | reverse complement strand
TGTGGAGTGCTCCTCCATTGAACAAGGAGAATAGCCAGTCCATGGCTCCGCTTATGGTGGGCCAAGATGGCCAATCCATTCCTTGGGAAAAATAATAAGAAAATTAATTACATATAATGATTTTGAGTGTACCCTTTTATTTTTGTTGTCTCGCATTATCCATTTTAAAGACATTTTAACATGTTCCAATCCAACAAATGCAAGCACAAGAAAAGGAATCGCCATGTTCTTTCTAATTTAATTTTTCCGAGCAAATGCAGGAATTGCATTGCGTAAGTCATTTCAGTTTCTCGTTTCATTTTCTTCCATGCCTTCCTTTGTTTCATTTCCCAGTCGTTCCAAGTCATCGGTTATGGGATAGTATATGACCATAGATGTTTCTTGAGAGGAAACAAAAAAGAAGAGAAATTTGCGGTTTTAATGTTGTTGCTCCATGAAACTTAATCATGAAATTATGGACCGTGGATGCAAAATGAAAGAGCCGAATCTGTTTGGCCACCGATGAGTCAAGATCACCTTGCTTTCCAAGCAAACAGCTTTTTTTTTTTTTTGTGTTCTTTGGGTCGAAGTAGCAAATGCTAATCGAAAAGACGTTTTTCTAGAAGTCAAGACATGGTGATTATAAAGTGTCGTCCGAACTGCTTTTAACAATGGTGCCGACGCTGAACCATCTTCGGCCAAATGCCAGCGCGCGCGCGCCTCCTGCATACGTACGGGATGACGTTTACAGGGGAATAGGTCAGCGTTCCAGATTTTAACTTGATGCATCTTACTTGCCCGCCACAATACATAATTTGATGCGTCCGAGCTAAATCGCACTGCGTTTCCGATTTTATATCCATTCGGTCTGCCATCTCCAAACAGCTTTAAAACTTGAAAAACAAGAATTTTTAAAATATTCACATATTTTTTTAGGTTTTATAAACATTCAAATTAACAAAATAAAAATAATCTGGAGTGGTTTTCTTTTTCAAATCATGCCACCTTGCACCTATCCTTTTGGGCTTAAAACGAGGGGATGACGTTTTACACGGGAAATTGTTAGTGTTTGAGATTTTGACTCGATGTGTCTTTCTTATTCGTCATGAGACATGATTTAATGCGTCACAGCTAAATCGCACCATGTCTTTGGTTTTTATATCCATTCGGTGGACCATCTCCAAATAGCTTTGTCAAGACCCATGAAAAAGCTTGAAAAACAAGAATTTAAAATATTTACATAATTTCTTTTTAGGATTTATAAACATTCAAATTTAAAAAATGAAATAGAGTGATTTTTTTTTTCAAATCATGCCACCTCACACCCTATCCTTTTGATCTTTATATAATGTAGAATGCTTGAAATCTTCAAAATTGCTTTACATTGATGTGTCAAGGCACATGTAATTCTTCCACAATTATTTAAATTATATATTAGAATTTTAAATTTTAATGGAAAAGTAAGAAAGTTACTCTTAACTTGTTAGAATTCGTAATGAACAAACTCTAATATATTCATACATTCCAATGAAAATAAACAGCAATGGATCTTTTTTTCAATTCTGTACCATAACTTGATAAGTGTCCTTACTATCTATAGTGATGGTTGAATGGCATGAGTTGATGTTTGTAGAACATAAGATCGTGAGTTCAGTGATATGCTCATTAGTAATTTGTGTGTTATGCTGGAGAGTTGAGGTAAAAGGACTACCCACCTTAACTCAATATGTCACAAAGTGGTGCTGTGTGAAGATTCCTTCACAATCTTCAACCTATAATTTTTAATAGGTGCCATAATAATGTCTAGAGAAAGTATCCATAATGATTGTGCTTCTCAACTTGTTTGGGACTCAATATGAAATGGTTTGAAATATATGGAAAGTTATCTCTAATCTTATAGAACGATGCAAAACAATTTGCTTCAAGGCAATGTGTGAAATTATTGAAACTCACTTTTCAATATCTTATAATCTTGATTTTATATTGAATGATGGTTATATAGAATTATGGAGGCATTCGTATTAGGCCTCTCCTTTTATGCGAAAAGAGCGATAACTAACGTAATACATGGTCCATCCATTATTTGTAATGGTCATGATTCAACCATTTTATGTAGACATATTATGTAGCAAGTAATGCTAGAGATACCAAATTCATATGCTAATTAAATCTATGAAATTACATGGAAAATGATAAGTGATTATTTAAGTTAGTGGATTCATTTAAGCACTTTGAAATTTTATTGGAAATATGAGAATAATCTATCGATTATGATGAATGGACTTTTTCACCATTTACTAATCAATTCTTTGAAAGTCGAATATGTGGATAAATTCGAAAGACATATAGGCACTTGACAACATTGATACTCAACATATTTAACATGATCACAGTCATATTCAATAAAGTGACACATTCCTAGTTAAAGGCCATATGGGGGGGGATGCAACGTGGAAATAGGGCGGTTTGGCAACTTCAAAGAGTCTTACCTTGAAATCGACAAGGATGAGTCGGATTGAAAGAACAATGAAATTACAAGAACTTCTGGAAGGAATCTCACCTTGTCTAGTGATCTGCTCTCATGGCAATCCCTATGGACCTATACTCAAAACTTAAAAAAGAAAAAGAAAAAAAAACAACTTGTCTCCAATGGCATGGGATTTTCTTAGAATATGTGCATGAACTTATTTCCAAGAACATGGCGATATTAATTAAGGAAGTTATAGTAGAGATCATGCTAAAAACGCTTCAGGAGAAGCTCTTCTATATGCTTTTGCAAAAATGAGGTTAACCAACGTAATCGATGCACGTAGATACTGCATGAACAAGGAGCTCGCACGGGTAACAATGACTCCTTGCCTTATCTTCGCCTCTATCCCAGAGCAGGCAAAGTTGCAGCCAAAAGAGCGAACAAAAGCTAGAAAACAACCGAAACGACAACCTGTTGCTCTATTCGCAACCGTTCAAGTCGATGTTATATGTACATTAGGAGATGATAAACTGCAGATAGTCAAACTATATTGAAAAATTATTTATTAGGCATAAGTATTTCAAATTTGATACAACACTTGTCAAAGGCTTTTTACACCATCCACGATGAACAAGATGTGAATCCCAGGATTTTCCTTTCTCCAATAACATGCCTTGCCAGCAAAGGAGAGATTCCATCGCCGTTGAGAAATTAGACATTGTACTTGTCCTAAACTGAATTTTCCAGTGCAAGATCTTATGGGATCTTCATAAGACGTACTATTTTCAATAATCTGTATATGATTTAATACGTCTGCTATACTCATCCTCGCATTTTGAGCGGTGAATAGGCTTTTCTTCTCTTTATTTTGGGTTTCTTTCTTTTTCTTTCATTTGATTCCAACTCTGGTCACGGTCAAGAAGCTTCTTGGCCAACACCCCACAACTATGTATGTGCTACGGCTATATAAACACGACACCACACAATCGCCCTTGCCCAACATCAAACCATTGAAGTCTCTCTCTCACAGCATATAGACAAATAGATACAAACACGCAGAAGAAAAAGATGGAGGCATCGATCCAGTCGATTGCGCTAGCAACGGTTCTAGCCGTTCTGACCACATGGGCATGGAGGGTGGTGAACTGGGTGTGGCTGAGGCCAAAAAGGCTCGAGAGGCTCCTGAGACAGCAGGGTCCTCCGGCAAACCCTACACCTTCCTGTTCGGTGACCTCAAGGAGAACTCGCGGTTGCTCACAGAGGCCAACTCCAAGCCCCATCGCCATCTCCGACGACATCAAGCCTCGTCTCTTGCCTTTCTTGCATCAATCCTCCCAAACCTATGGTATGTACTTCTTCATAGTATCACTCTGTGTGGCACTTATATTTTCCTTTTAATCAACACTCGCTTGGTTTCGCCCTTTGGTCGATGCTGTTTCTGATGGAGTTTCAGAACATTTGAATATACTATCCTTTATCTTGGAAATTCACACTTCCCCGTTTTGCATTTTACGACCAAAGATGTTAATGCATCTCAATGCCTTTAAATAAGTGCTTATTTTGATATGCACACAATAAGGACATCTTACCATACAAAAACGCATTAAATAAAACTTGCATGTGACCATGTCATGTGACATTTAAACAGTAATTACTAATTACATTGCCACACACACGCATATACAGAAGCACACCATAGCACAGATTTCTGGAGATAATTACCAAAAAAGCAAAACGATCACAAATATATTGTATGAATGCCTTTTAGTCATAAATTTTTGAATTTTACCAAATTAATCCTAAGCTTTTTGACAATTTGTTAATATAGTCATTTCAGACAATTTTAGCAAAAATTGTAGATGTGGATGCCAGCCTTCTCATATGGCATGTCCAGCGTTAATGTGAATAGTTTTACAATTTTAAATAAATTTTCTGAAATTTATTCATTTTACCTTCTTTTTTTTTATGGCCACACTTTGGCAAAAATTGTTGATGTGGATGCCCCGCCTTCTCATATGGTATGTCCGACATTGATGTGAATAGTTTTACAATTTATAATAAATTTTTCTGAAATTTTCATTTTACCTTCTTTTTTTTTGCTATGGCCACACTTTGGCAAAAATTGTTGATGTGGATGACAGCCTTCTCATATGGTATGTCCGACATTGATGTGAATAGTTTTACAGTTTATAATAAATTTTCTGAAATTTATTCTTTTTTCCTTTTTTTTTTTAACTATGGCCACGCCCTTGCCAACTCTAGGCAAGGGTGTTTGGGCCTCACATGTGGTTAGCGATCTCTGTTGGCCACCACCAAGGCCCTAGACCGTGAAGGGAAAGAAAAGAAAAGAAAAGAAAAGAAAAGAAAAGGAAAACAAATCAGAAAAAAATTATAAATATTATTCACGTCAACGTTCACTATACCATATAAAAATGCTAAAAAGTAGTTCACGTTAGTGCCGGCTATAGTAATTATTATAACCATCTTTTCCCCTCGTCAATATGAATTAAGTCACCCATTTACATGCAATCCTAAAAAATAGCAGACCATGTATTTCATTTTGGCTTCATGGCTCTTACCAAGTCATTGCAGGCAAAGACTCGTTCATGTGGATAGGACCAACACCGAGTGCGCATAACGAACCCCGAACAACTAAAGGAGATCTTCTCCAACATAAACGACTATCAAGCCAGGCCCCAATCCCCCCGGTGAAGTTGCTCGGGGATGGACTCGTGAATCACGAGGGCGAGAAATGGACACGGTACAGAAAGATCATCAATCCAGCATTCCGCATGGAGAAGTTGAAGGTACATGAAACTATTCCTGGTCAACTGAATTGAACTACACACATTGATGCCTCAGGATTTCTCTTTTAAATCCTCCTTTGCTTTGGTCTGTTGCATTTGCAGCTTATGTTGCCCGCATTTTATTCAAGTTGCACTGAGATGGTTGGTAGATGGGAAAATTGGTATCAGTAGAGAGATCCTGTGAGATCGACGCGGGTCGACCTTCAAAATTTGACCCGTGAGGTAATCTCTCGAACAGCGTTTGGCAGTAGCTTCGAAGAAGGCAAAGGATCTTCGAACTTCAGGGGGAACAAGCCCAGCTCGCGATAATAGCCCTTCAGTCGGTCTACATCCCTGGCTGGAGGTAAAATCGTTCATCATCCATAAGCTAATTGAATCTAAATGAGCTTATGGCTTACAATCATGACATTCCAAAAAAAAATCCAACTATTTGATTCAAACTTCACAGGTTTGTGCCAACTAATATGGACAGGAGGATGAAGAACATAGATAGGGAGGTGCAGGCTCTGCTCATGGGCATCATCTGCAAGAGGGAGGGAGAACGCTATGAGGGGAGGGGAAGCGGCTAGCGATGATCTGCTGGGGCTGTTGCTGGAATCAAACATGAAAGAGAGTGTCGGGATGAGCCTTCACGATGTGATCGAGGAGTGCAAGCTTTTCTACTTCCGGACAAGAGACCACTTCGGTCTGCTGGTTTGGACCATGGTCTTGTTGGTGTGCACTCGGATTGGCAAGCACGAGCTAGGGAGGAGGTTCTCCAAATCTTCGGAAGCGGGAAACCTGACCCTGACGGCTTAAGCCACCTCAAGATTGTAAGTTCAATGCTCTTTTCCTCTTTTATGGAGAATGGGACTCAAAATAGGTCCGATCTAGAGAGTTCTTCACGAGCATCTTTTATCATGACACATGATAATCATTCTATAATTACTGGATGCGATTTTCCGATCCTTAGTAGATGAAATGTTTGTTTAAAAATAATGTTATCCTATGAAGATGAACACGACAATGAACTGACAGGACAATTTCTTTGCACACGCTTTGAATTGAACTTGGATTTCCTCTCGACACATGAACCTGATTTTTTGGACAATAGCCTCAAGCCCCCCCCTTTTTTTCTGGATAAATTACAATATATTTCCATCTCTTTGAGGATATTGATATCATTCCAGCATCGTGATCGTTCATAGAATTCTTCTAAGATTTGTCGCAATCAGGTCACAATGATCTTAAATGAGGTGTTGAGGCTATATCCACCGGTGACTGAGCTGGCGCGGAAGGTTCCTAAGGAAACAAAACTCAGGAAGCTGACCATACCGCCGGAAGTCCAGCTCTTAATGCCGACACTCCTCATCCACCATGATAAAGAACTTTGGGGCGAGGATGCCGAGGAGTTCAAGCCAGAGAGGTTTGCCGAGGGCGTGTCTAAGGCCACCAAAAACCAAGTCTCCTTCTTTCCATTCGGATGGGGCCCTCGTATATGCATCGGCCAAAACTTCGCGTTGATAGAGGCAAAGATGGCGCTTGCCATGATTCTTCAGCAGTTCACGTTTGAGCTCTCTCCATCTTATGCGCATGCTCCTTCTAATGTCCTCATCCTCCAGCCACGATATGGTGTTCAGGTCATCTTGCGCAAGGCAAACTAAAAGTTACAGATCAGGGCGACATGTAGCGTAGACAAATACGTGGATAGATATAATGTCACACTACACCATTTTCGAAGTTTGTACGTTGTTGTTTAAGAATAGAAATTTAGTGTTTGTAAACGTAATCAAATGGCCTCTTAACTAAGTGACCGGTTATTTTAGTTTGATAACAGCAAGACGCTGGATGTATCTGAATCATCCTTTCAGAAAACCCCAGTAGAAGATAAGCTATGCTTTTTCCTAGTGCTATAATAAACCCATTTATTTCTTTTCAGATACTGATCTGGCCAATGACCAGTGAAGATGGCTTTATTATCCCTATTCTTCAGATTTTAACGTGCACTAGAGGATACAAAAATTGAACCACATTTCTCCACAAAGGAGAAGAACCACACCAGCTTTATTTTGTGCTAGAGACCTTTAACTGCTTCGTCCAAAGCAAATGGAGCCATTGCCGTTAGTGAAAGTTTGATTCGGGGATCATTTTTTCGTTGATTCTGGAATTTGGTCGTGCTGCATGGGAATTTCTGTGAAATCTTGATGAAATGCTTGTAGGGAATCTTTGGATTTTAATTTAGTCTTACAAATTGCTATCTTTGCTAATTCGCTCTAGCATGGGATGATGCGTTACTGATATTTCTTAAAAAAAAAAAGAAGAAGTCATTTTCCATTTCTTTCTTTTGCCTTGTTATTTTCAAATAATTTCCTATTCAATTCTATCGAAAACCCAAAAACGGTTGACTTTTATGTTAACTTATTGGTCAATCCATTGATCAAAAGTCAATTCCAAATCAAAAGTTGGCTTTTAACATAAAAAGATTATAAATGATTCTAATTTCACTCTAGCCAGGTTAGTTTTCAAAAATTTCAAAGATTTAACCCAAAATGTTGAAATTAAAAGTCAATCATATATTTGATTTTTGGATATAGGAAAAACCAAGCTAATAAACTAAAGAAATTCAAGTTGATCATTTGAGACTAAAATTTAATTTCACGAATTAAAGTTCAATTTTACCATTAAACCTCGATTCATTTTTATAGCATAAGAGTCGTGACATCAATTCAAAGTCAATTACGATACAATAAGTTACCTAGGTATGAGCAATTAATCAAATAAGTGCCTCGTGATATTACTTGAATTCAATTTCAATTAATTTGCGATTTCGATCAAGAAATTATGTGAAATTGCCCAATTTGGCCTAAAAGTCCAATTGCATGTACCATAATGCAAGTCCATTATTTTTTTTGTTAATTAAGTAATTAGGTCAATATAAAATAACCGAATTGTATTTATATGCTTTAATTAGCTTGCTTTCTTTAGAATCGGACCATTTTCCTCTAATTGAACAAGCTTTGTTTCCAATTTGATCCTTGAGGTCTAAATTACATAAAATTTAGGACTTCGAGGCCAAGATGCTTGAGACGTCGTCGAATCAATCAACCGGCATGCATTGTTCCCGGGAGCGATCGGTTCGCGATACGACCTTGTTTCGAGGTGGAATTGTAGATCAAATTGGGGGACCAATTGCAAGATTTTGGGACCGGAAATCAAACTGACCGGTCTTGATACTAGAAGGATCGACCAACCAGTCTTGTCTGGTTTGATTTGGTCTGGTGGAATCGGTAAGTTTGCTATTTTATACCAAAAATAAATTAAACAGTGTTGCAGCTTGCTGCTTGTGGCACAGTGCATAAATACATGCGGCTTGCTGCTTGTCCCTAGGGAGTTTCCTCATCCACACAAATGCTTTTCTCTATACTCTCTGTTATTAATGAAGTGACAGTTCATCAGCAAAGGTAAATGGCCTTTCTATTCTCTCAATCCTCCATGAAAGAGTACTTCTTCAGTAGGAGAGGGATAAGGCTTTGACTTGAGATTAAGCTGACAAGTCTTGCAATGAATGTCGGGTTAGTATCTTGAAAGGCTAATTCTCCTTTTTACCGGAAGTTCTCGCATTGACGATTTCTCATTTCCTTTCTTCAAGGCTTGACTTGGGATACAACTTGTTGGGAGTAGGGTTTGGCTTGCCTCTTTTCACTTATTAGGAGGATAGGTTTCGTTGGTATTAGTTGAGCTTAAGAGGCTTCACTAATTGAATCCATCCATAAACCTAGATTCCAATGATCTTGTAACCAAAGCATCAAAACAAAGTTCTACAGTGACCCCTCTCAAGACTCAAGGCTCAACACCCAAGATTAGATTCTTTGTTCTTTAGCATCGAAAGCATGAATCACATCAATTCAACTACCATTTGCTACCAAACAAGTAGATCCAATTTGCTTCATATATTATAATTAGGGAAATTGGGAGGCATTAGGGTTTGTTTATCAAGAAATTTAAAAATATGTATTTAATATATATAATCAACCGGTCTAGTTTGATCAGTCTAATCGACTAGTTCTCACATTATAACTAGGAACCAAACCGACCCAGCCACCGGTTCCAAGAATGAGAATTAGGAACCAAACCACCCTCTTCGGGAATCGGCCAAAACCAGGGGGTTTGGTCAAGGAGGTTCTTAGTTCGGGCGATTCCCATTACACACCTCTAATTGGTCTAATCAATTTGACTAGCCACCGCGAAGAGGTTGATTCGGCCCTCCACCGGTCCGCTCTTGGTGGCCGAGAACCACTAGTGAGTTTACCGTTGTGTGTTATTTTATTCTTATGCTTTTCAACTTTCCATATTTTGCAAAAATATCCATGGATTATGTGAAATTACAAATGTACCTTTAATTAGGCCTTAATCACAAATTCTATTTAAACTTTTGATTTGGTACATCAACACCATCCGGATGATCATGTGATATATCTTGACTTAATCCATAATAAACTTAATTAGGCCATTCGATCAAGTTTCGACTATCAAATCAAACTGACGACCAAAATTTGATCTTAAAGGGGGACTAAATAAGATTTTTCCCTCCAAAACTTTGGAGGAGTATTTTTTTATTATCGGTTCTTTTAGATCTGAACAGGAATTTCTCTCTCAAAAAGTCTCTCCTCTCTCTCTTTCCCATCACTTCTCTTTCCCTTTTCTCTCTCTCTCTTGCACTCATAGATTGCTGCGTCGACCCCTTTGCTCACGTGGAACCCCAAAACAAGCTGAGTACCAAGATCCACCAGCTCCTTTCTTCTCCCATTGTTGCTGCTTGGAGCCCCAATGATTGTCGGAGCTCCTCGATTAGCCCGATCAACCGATTGGACCAATCACCAACGCGAGTGCTTGTGATCCCAGTCGTCAGTTTAGCAGCTGGTTGCAACAACCAACTGGCATCCTCGACGTTGCCCCACCTTCGATCGTCTTCTTTAACCTATCTTGAAGAACCAAGTGATTGAAAACCACTTAGCTACCACCGGAGGTCCTCCAATTGGCCAATCTCCCCGGTGGCTTGAACTGATTCAAAACAAATCGATTCTGTCCAGCCGCTGATTGGGGGCTTGATCGATGTCAATCCAGTCCATCCAACCGTCCATGGCATCCCTTCAACAATCCTTGATGTTTGTGATCCATTCCATAGTTTAGGTTGTCAATCGATCGAGCTCATTTCATTGAAATCACACAAGGGTAAACAATCAAAACTTGAATCCAATGAAACGAGATCGAGCCAATTGATTGGGGCTAGGACTCAAACCCTAGAACTATATCTCATGTTTAGATTTGTGATTTGGATGTGATGTTATGATATTTGATGATGTTGTGTTGATTGAAGCTGAGATTGAACATGATTTTACATAATCTACCTAGTTCTGCAAAAATCGCATGCTTGAAAGTGACTCTATATTAGGCAGACCGAGGTCCTAAATCTCGTTATTTGTCTCAAGCTTCAATTTTATTTATTATGGGCCTTAAATGGAGTTTGTTTGATACCTAAATTGCATCTTGGAAGTTGGATGATTTTGCTAGATTTTCATGATATTATGGTATTTTGGTTTTCAAACATTTTTTTTTCTAACTTTCTATTGATTTTTGTGTTGAGATTTTGGAGATGGTTTCTCCACGGAAATTGTACAAAATTGTGTTGGTATAACATATTTTTTTTCTAGAATTTTTGAAGCAAATCTGATTAGGCTAAATATCATAATAACATCACTATGTTGTTCTGTCCTGTTTGAGTTTGTAACACCCTGGGTTCGTCAATCTATACATATTATCCACTTTGAGCCCATTGGACCCTCATAGTTTTGTTCCTTTAGGCTTCGCCCAGAAAATGTGTATGTATAGATAGAGAACCCATAACCTTATAAGCCAATCCAAGACTCCCCCTAGGCAATCTAGGACAAGAGACGCAACCCCTCCTTGTGCATGTCCAGGACCGAGGTGCGGATGCACTACTGTCCCTCCTTCCCACGCACTACCGCTTGGGTTGTCACACTTTTCACCACCCCTTAGGAGCACACCATCCTCACCGTAGCCCCATATGTGGTGAGAGTCGGTTTTGATACTACCTGTAACAACCTAAATTCATCACTATACACATATTGTCCACTTTGAACCCCATTGGACCTTCACATTTTTGTTTTTATGGGCTTTGTCTAAAAAATGCATATATACAGATAGAGAACCTAGAATTAGTCTAGTTCAAGACTTTCCTAAGGCGACGTGGGATAAGAGACGTGTTCCCTCCTTGCAAACGTCTAGAGACCGAGGCGTGGAAGCACCACCATCCCTCCTCCTCTCGGCATCACCGTTTGGGCTTACACACTCTCCACCCTTTAGCGATGTGAAATAGGAGACATGCACTTAGCCTTATCGGTGTCTTGTCGAGACGCAACCTCCTTGCCATCCCTCTATACCGTCATGAGTATAAATTGTTACATTCTCCACCCTTTAAGGCACAACACCTCGCTATGGTCCCACACGTTGCAAGAGTTGGCTCAAATACTACATGATGTCAAACTACGAATCCTATAGAGATAGGGATGACACGACGTCTTTCCACACAAGGACACGCCTCAAATCGCCAAAATCTAAGTCCCCACAATAACACTTTCTCTCTAATGGCCTCTAAAGGACCCAAAAAGATTGAAAAAGAGAGGGGTGAGTAACCACAAGCTCAATGAATAGTATATATCTTCTAAGCATAACTAGTAGTTCATAATCCAACTCATTAATATACATATCAAATTAAGTACATTCATTTCAACAAAGTTTTGTACATGTTAGAAATACACATTTAAATCTATTGTCATGATTCAAATATCAATGATCAGGTCAATCCAATCTTTCACTTAATATCAAATTATATTATGACAGAATGCCTTGTGATAATGCGATCAAGATTACCATTTTAGCAATGTCTCTACTTGTAAAACCATTGGCTCAATCCAAAAGGATATCTTAAACTTGATATGCATACCCACAGCTCCTCCATAGGTTCACAACGATATTGAGCACCAAACTCACATCCTTCAATATCTAGAAATTCAATTTATAATCAATCTCATGATCCCCAATGTATTTTATAAACCAATCATATAAATTTTCGTAATTCAATCCATAAAATAAAATATACTTCACAAGACATTTTTCATAACATTTAAAATCCATTTCATAAACCCTCGACATTTCAAGCGCCTTTCACAAAAGGTTTTTCAAATCATTATAGACTCATTGCATAAGCTAATTCGTAACACACACACACACACACACACACACACACACACACACACACACACACACACACACACACACAAACCATTCTCGAACAATTTCAAAATTTCTTTCACAAATCATATTTACGACAAAATATCTTTCATAAAATCTTTCGCCAATATGAAAATGTAATAATTGGCTGATCTAGATTTTTATGCAATAAACATACTCCTTCGTTACTTATAATATCTCAAATCTCTACCATTTTCAAGATATAAGTTCACAAATTTGTAGAACATATAACAACATTCACCTAGATATGCCCCAAACCAAATAACAATGCTTAGTCGATCCAACGAACTCACATTCTTATAGTATAAGTGAGAAATAGTATCAAAACCAAGTAAAATGTTATCTCAACTACACTTGGCTAAACTAAACTTAAACGCCAACAAAATAACTTTTACGCGTCAACAAATTGCTCATCTGAAACAATTATTTAAATCAAAACTCAACACGGAACTTGGTCTTAGAACCCTAAAATCTCGCTTCGACAAAACCATTGCATCAAAATTACTCTTGTCAAAACCCACGGCTCTACAATGCCATAATTCATCATTTCCACGAAAACCCAAAACTTCACAACCCAAAAATCAGACTTCACGGCTCAATTTCCACATAACTTCAAAATTTTCCCCTATTTTGGAAAACTACCTTGATTGGATGAATGAGGAGTGCAAGTAGTTACTGGGCGTTGTGTTACATAGTCAAGTTGGTAAACTTACAAAGCCCTTTCTCTTCTCCCTTTACTTTCTTCTTCCTTTTCTTTTCTCGAATTGTTTCGAGCTCTGTCCCATGCTCACTTGTTTTGCTTTTGACTTTTCAACCCTCTTTCTTCTTCTTTGTTTTTTTATTTTTTTACTTTTTTTATTTTATCTCCGTTGACTTTGTTGACCAATGCTATTACAAGTCCAACTCATATTTGCTTTGAAATGAGGTGATAAACTTGTTTGATTGGATTTCCATCCTTCACATAAGTTGTAGTATATATCATAAGCTTTCTAACTAATATAATTTGCACCAAATGATTGTTGTTTATTAGGTCAATCACTTGTGTGAAGAGATGTTCGAACTCCTGCATTTTGTGACGTTGATGACATTATCTTGCTTTCTCATTTTCGTGTAGGCTTTTGTAAATCAAACTAGACTTTGGAGTCATCACAAAAAATAATCGCGACATTGCATTTTATATGTAGGAATTTTTGTAGAACTTTCACATGTCATTAGATTATTGGAAACGATTTATATTCTATATAACTCTTGCTGCATTTGACTGATCATGTATCCGTAAAAATGTTTTCGTTTGAGCTCCTTAAAAGCGAAACTAGTGTATGATGTCTTCTAGACATATTTAGAGCATAGCACAAGCTTCGTAATGATGTATGGCATGCCTCACTTGAAGACCATTTCCTATATGAAAACCATTCACCAAGTTGACATGTCACAACCGAAATTATTGTGCATTTTGTCATGAGTGTTCTTTATTGGTAAGTCGCCTGTCAATGTTAATGAACTTGTGTGACCTTTTGTACATCGATTTAGGGCTAAATGTCTTAACCAAACTTGATCATCACATTTAGCCCTACATTATGTTTGAATTTTACAATTTTCATGTATTGTTTAAGTAGCTTAACAAGCCAATTATCATGCATCATGCTCTGCCATTCTTATGACTGATTTGCACACTTTTGCAATTGTCACTGTTTGACCATGAATTCGACCCTAACTGAACTTGACGTCTCTTAGAAAGTCTTATGGAACATCCTAATCTTTCTAATGACACTAAATTTGCATCATTTGATTTGTTTTCCATTTTTGCAAAGTTTGCCTTGAAATCTGCTATGAGTAAAATTCGGAATGCTCATTCTGCCTTTGTTGAGTCAGAACTTTTTATTTTTTCAATGGATTTTTCAGTAAGCATTTTGAGATCGGGTCCTTAATGAAACTTGTTTGTCTTTCTCATGTCTATATCGTGGTGAAATTTCAGAATTTTTAGACATCATCTACCAGGACAAATTATTGTTGATTTGCCATGATGTCTAGCTACCTTGCTCCGTTTCCAATGTGATGCTACGTGTTCTTGAATTTTTATAAATTCATATGTAGCTCATCTTAAGAAACTTCCTTCACAATTTTTTTTTTTCTTATTGTGTGCTTCATGTTTTGTAAATTTCTTAGGGCCAATTACCCATGGGTCCTATTCTAATTGTTCCGATTTTGATTGTCCTATTGATTCTTGGTACGATTCTCTTTTAGAATTTTTTGGGATATCTTGAATGCTGAATTGGGATTAGTTGTCCTCATGAAATTTATTCCAAATTTCGCAATCTTTGTTGTAAAAAATCCTTAAAAATTAAAAGGCCATCTAGGACCCTTTGTCAAGTCCTTTTGGATTTATCACAAAATTTGTTTTTGCATTACAAAGTGATTTTGGTACACATGATGCCTCCAACGTTAACCATTTTAGCATCTATTACGTTTAATTTGACATTGAACTCATCGAGGTTTTGACAGTACTTGAAATGCCTGCAACATCCATTAGTAGTGCATGATGTGTGCCCCGAATTAACCATGGCAATTAAATGCGTCCCATAACCGAGATGTACCTATGTCAAAAATACCTCATCTTCTCATCAATGTCTCAAATGCATTTAAAATTTTTGAGGCATTACATGAGTCATACATGCATAACATCTCTTCATTTGTTAGAAATGCATGTGATTTTGTTTGGCACTTGATGACTGAATAAGTGATCCGGTGTTGGCTCACTAAGCCTGCTTAATCGATTAAGAACCAAGGTCCGATGGCCTACCTATATATTTACTTTCAACTATGCATGTGATTTATAGATATATGCATAGGCGTATACATGATCTCGTGAGAAGTCTTAGGTCATACTTAGAACCTGTTGAAGGACTTTTTAGCATTGGTTGCCACGTGATAACACAAATGGTGGCCAATTGTTATAACTCACTTTAAAATTAGATTGGATAGTTGTCTTAGGTGGTTGTTGCATGAATCATAAAGGCTCATTCCGAGGCCAAATTTGATCAATTATACATTTTGTCCTAGTTTCTTGATTGTTCTTGCTTGTTTTGTGATTGTGATCGTTTTTATATATTTGTAATCATGATTGTTTCTTTTACTCTGTATGTACCTAGTCTTAGTATTAGATTAGGTTTAGAATAGGTCCATGGAGGTGATGATCCCCAAGACATGAAGACGATGAGTGGTTAGTGTCCAATTCGACCCTGTTTTGTACCATTTATTTCCCGATATATGTTTCGGGTTACCTAGCGTTGTATACATATCCGAAGAGTTACGGATTTCTTTCTTTCGATTTAACTTCCGTTTATGATTGCATGCTAGATTAATTGATTTCCTTAAACTATATTTTGGGCATTTACTTACTACACCATCCTTAAATTTCAATTGTTTGTTTTCTTTCTTTTTCTCTTTTGATAGAAATAGAATAATAGAAAATTGACCATCCACATATGATCATCTAATTGGTTTTATCGGCGTGAAAAATGTAAAAAGACATGCATGGACATTTTAGGAAACACAACAAATTATTAGTACTGAATGGGTACTAATAGAAATGTTAGCATAACTTAAATCCCTAAACCTTAGAATTTTTAGTTGCGTAGATATCGAGCACCACTCCCGACTTTCGATTGAATTTCTAGCTGATCCCCAAAAACGAGGCTAGTGTTGACTCATAACTTTCATATAGATTGTTTTAAACAACTCGCAAAAAATAAATCAATCCGTCATGAGGGATATACGTCTCAACAAGACTCACCGTGGTTTAGTATACTCAACGTGAAAATTGCCATAAAGGATGAATTGATACCATCCTTTTAGATGAAAGTACTATCAAGAGGGCTAGTATGATAAGAGTACCCTTAAATTCATTATTCACACCCAATCTCCTTTATAAAGGTGTATGATATGTGAAAGCGAGTCACGATAACTTCCACCATTACACGAGATATGAGCCTGGAAGAGCTCACAACTGTGATGAAGTAACCTCACATGGTCGATCTCAAAAAATGAAGTGATAACATTTTTTGGACACATACCATGAGGGAGCTCCCATGGTATGTGTTGCAATAACGACCGAGGTTGGGTCACAACAGAATTTATGCAAGAGCGAAAGTGTCGGACTCTCAACTCAATTATGCATTTCACCAACGGAAAATGGTAATACCATTTAGTCTCGATCAAATCATCCTTGATCAAATTGTAACAACGAGACCTTATTCGATAGAAAGGAATCAATTTGAAATGGAGTCGTTACTTCAAGATGCGATTTCATTTCCTCGGTTTGTTCTTGCAAAAGATGTGGAATGCTCATTCCTCCATCAAACAGGGTGAATAGCCGGTCCTTGGCTTGACTTATGGTGTGGCCAATATGGCCAATCCATTCCTTGGCAAAATATTAAGAAATATTTATGCATACAATGATTTCGAGTGTACCTTTATTTTGATTGTCACACGTTATCCGTTTCAAAGATATTTTGACATTTTTCAATCCAAACATATGCAAGCACAATAAAAGGAATCATCATATTCTTTCCAAACTTATTTTTCCCATCAAATGCAAGAATTACAATGCGTATTTCATTCAGTTTTTCAATTCATTTTCTTCCATTCCTTCCTTTATTTCAATTCTCACTTGTTCCATGCCGTTAGTTATGGAGTAGAATGTGGACATGGATGTTTTCTTGAAAGGAAAAAAAGGGGAGAAATTTGCACTTATAGATGTTATTGCTACATGAAACTTAATCATGAAGTTATTGTCCCGTGGATGTAACATGAATGAGTCGAATCTGTTTGGCCACCAAGGAGCAATACCTTGCTTACCAAGCAATGGCATCACATGCTAATCGAAATGGCATTGTTCTGAAAGTCAAACATTATATAATGGTCGCTTTTAACAAAGCGTCATTAACCACGCCTTTGCCCAAATGTGGACGTGCGCTCCTGCATATTCCGATGTTGCACGATCTTTACTTCTTTGTGAGCTATCTTAAAACTTGGGTGATGACGTTTTGCAGGGGACATTTGTCAGTGTTCGAGATCTTGACTCGATCCACGAGACAAAATTTAATGCGTCAGAGCTCAATATCACTGCATTTCCTGTTTTACATCCGTTCGGTGGGCCATCTCCAAAAACAGCTTTCGTTAACAATCATGACAAAGCTTTAAAACAAGAATTAAAAAATATTTATATAAAGCAAAATTTAGGATTTACAAGCATTCAAATTAAATGAAGTCGAATAATCTGGAGTAGTTTGTTTTTTTTTTTATTTAAATTTTGTCAAATCATATTATGTTACTTTTGGCCTTTATAAAACGTAGAATTCTTGAAAACTTCAAAAGTCGCGTTACATTGATATGTCAATTCTTCCACAATTATTTGAAATATATATTAAAATTTTAAATTTTGATGAAAAAGTAAGAAAAAGTTATTTTTAACTTTTTTAGAAATCACAATGAACAAACTCCAATATATTAATGCATTTCAAAGAAAAATAATCGGCAATTAACCTTTTCCCAATTCTACAAAGCATATGTATCACATCTTGATAAAGTCTTCCCTATCGATGTTGGTGGCTGAATGGCATGAGTTGCTGTTTCTAAAACACAAGATCATGAGTTTAAGCATAAGCTCATTAGTAATTTGTGTGTCCCACTTTGGGAATTGTGGTAAAAGCACTAACCCATCTTAACTCAATATATCACAAGTGATGTTGACCAATGATCTCTTCACAGTCTTCAATCTAGAATTCCGTAAAGGTGCCATAATAATGTTCAAAGAATAAGTAGCCATAACAGTAGTGCTTCCCAACTTGTATGGGGGCTCTATATAAACAATATGAAAAGTTATCTCCAATCTTATGGAACGATGCACAAAATTATTGAAGTTTTCATTTTTCAATATCTTAAAATCTTAGATCTTATATCGAATGAGACTTATGTAGAATTATTGAGGCATTTGTATTAGGCCTCTTTTCATGTGAAAAAGGAGCAAACTAACATAACACTTCGTTAACCATAATTTGGAATGGTCACGATTCGACCATTTTTTGTAGCAAGTATGTTAGAGATACCAAAACTCATATAGTAAATAGATCTATGAAATTACATGGAAAATAATAAGTGATTATTTAAGCTGGTGGATCCATTTAAGCACTCTAATATTGGACATTAACAAGAAAAAAAGATGTCTAGTTTTGGTAAAAGCGAGATTGTCATTTATTATACCAATGGTAGGTGTAACCTCAAATTACAAGTTTTCAACACACAAAACTTAATTACAAGTCAAAAAATAGATAATTGCTTTAGCCAATAATCAGACGTACTCATAATTTTGGTAAGGCTGGTGACGAAATCAAATCTAAATCCCCCCAAAAAGGGAAAATATATGTGCTTGCTTTGGATAGAAAACACTACTTTGCCTGGAGACTAGGTTCTCGATTTCTTGTTTGACCTTCAATTACGTGGCATGTGATTAGCATCCGAGCCCTCGTAAAAAGGGGGAAAAAGAGAGAAGAAAAGTAATTAATAATGACCACTGGGAGTCAAGCTTCTGGTAGATTTTTTCAAATGCTTTTGGGCCAAGGATTTTACCATCAAACACGGTTGCAAAATTATTTATTAGGTATAGTTATTTCGAATTTGATACAACACTTGCCAAAGGCTTTTTACACCGTCTCGTTGGACATAATATGAATCCCAAGTTTTTCCTTCCTCCATAACAAGTCTTGCTAGCAAAGGAGAGACTCCGTCCTTTTGAGAAATTATTCATTGTACTTGTCCTAAATTGAATATTCTACTGCCACATGAGACTGTTGAGGTTGTTCTTGGTTGGTGGTTAGTTTATAAGTGTGAGGGAAAGTCTCACCTCTTGAACTAACATTTTGATTGAGAGAGGTCTAAAACTACTCAACACTAGTATCCAACAAATTTGGACCCATCAATTTTGATTGTGCCTCTGAACTAGGCTCGATATGTGAACAGAAGATTATTGAGGTGGTCCAGAAACACTCAATATAGATGCATCATTTTCAATAATCTATATTTGATTCATTATGTGTGCTATACTCATCCTAGCATTGAGCGGTGAATACTTTTTTCTTCATTTTATTTTGGTCCTTCTATTTTTCCTCTCATTTTAATTCGGGTCATGGTCAAGAAGCTTCTTGGCCAACTTGCACATGGCTATGTATGGGCCATGGCTATATAAACACGACACCACAAAATCGCCCTTGCCCGACATTATCATCACATTAAGGTCTCTCTCTCTCTCTCTCTCTCTCTCTCACGCACACACGGAGACACGCAGACCCACGTACGGACAAACAAATACGCACACAAAGAAGAAGAAAACATGGAGGTATCAATCCAGTCAGTTGCAGTAGCGACGGTTCTGGCCGTCCTGAGCACATGGGCATGGAGGGTGGTGAACTCGGTGTGGTTGAGGCCGAAGAGGCTGGAGAGGCTCTTGAGATAGCAAGGCCTTTCCGGCAGACCCTACACCTTCCTGTTCGATGACCTCAAGGAGAACTCGCGGTTGCTCAAGGAAGCCAACTCCAAGCCTATCACCATCTTCGACGACATCAAGCCCCGTCTCTTGCCCTTCTTGCATCAATCCTCCCAAACCTATGGTATGCACATCTTCATGTTATCACTCTTTGTGGCACTAATATATTCCTATTCATTAACACTCGCTTGGTTTCGTCGATTGGTCGATGCTATTTCTGATGGAGTTTCAAAACATTTGAATTTATTGTCCTTTCTATTGAAAATTAATGCTTCCCCGTTTTGAGTTTTGGCAACCAAAGATGTTAATACATCTCAAGTCCTTTAAATATGCTTATTTCGATATACAAGGGATATCTTACTCTACGAAAGCGAACATCAAATAAAACTTGCATGCGACCATGTCGTTTGACATATATTTGCACAACACAACATGAATTTCTGGGGATAATTACAAAAAAAGAAGAAGTTCTAAACGTGTTATAAATATGCCAATTTAGTTTTATATTTTTCAATTTTGTCAATATAATCTTAAATATTTTGACAATTTGCCAACACAGTCATTTTGGTCAATGTAGACATGGGTCATCCTAAATTTTTGCAGTTTTTAATAATTTTTATATTTTTTTTTTCCGTGGCAATACCCATGCCAGCCTTAGGCAGGGGTGTCTGGGCCTTACACATGAAGACCGAAACAGGGGTGTCCCGAGTGGCGACTACCGGCACCAGTACGGCACCTTCCAAGGCGTCGCCAACTACCCGCCGCCGAACCCGCCGCACTAGCAGCCGGCGATCGGCTACCCCCAGCCGGCGCCTCCGCCGGTGCCACCGATCCCTCGGCCCCCCACCACCACCACCCCCCCGATCGTGGGTATCACAGTACAAAGTCGCTTCCTTTGGAATCGCTTGCTAGCAGAGTTAACTTCAGGATGTAAAGTTTGAAACGGGCTGTCGGTGAAAGTTCGATTCAGGGATCATTTTTTTTCCGTTGATCCTGGAATTTGGTCGTGGTGCATTTGAAATTTCTGTGTGATCATGATGGAATGCTTCTAGGGAATCTTGGGATTTTGATTTTGTCTTATGAACTGCCAATATGCTCACCTCTGTCTATTCACTCTAGCATGGAATGATGTATTAATGGATATGGTTTATCCGGTGGGTTTAGTTTTTGGCGAGAGGTTCAGCATCCTCATCTTTTGAGACATTGGATGTATGGGGGCGTGGGAGAGGAGTCCATGGAAGATGTTGAAATTATGTGAAATTAATCGGACCAGCACGTTTGTCCTCGTTTTGTTGACTCCTTTGAACGTGGCCTCTTTAGCTGTCAATCATGCTCATACGGAGGAGAATCATATGTTGTGCCCGATGTGTTGTCCCAGGGTTCTCAGAGTTTAAGTCAGATAAAATGCGGAAGCCACTGGTGTCTCGAGTAAAATGCTGTCTACAGAGTATAAATATGGCTCCACCTATGTGTTCACCTTATTTTGAAGTCATAAGTGCTCAGATGCGTTTCCAGTTGTGAATTACGTCTAGATAGGAGCAGCAAGAGGAAGATGAGTAATTTTAGCCAGCAAATACTGTGACTGATGGGGTTTTCTTCACCGTAGGTGGTGAAATGATCTATTGTATCCTTTTAAACTTGATCAGATTCTGTAGGACTCAAAAATTGGAAAATGTGTCTCTGAAACCTTTTCTCCTCGGTCCTCTTTTCACCTTTCTCGAATAGATAACTTACGGGAACATTGAGAACTAAGTATGCCCATATTGATGATTTTACTGATTGCCCTGACGAAACAAAAATGATTGATGATCTTCATTCTGTATGCTTTGCAACATTTTACTGGGGGAGATTTCATTTCACAGAAATTTTTTTCAGGTTATGCTGTTGCTGAAGGAAGACCAGTAAGAGAATCACGGCTGCCTTGCTGTGGTATTGGAGTTGGATGGTTTCTGTAAGATACTTTCTTTACTCGTGGGTTGGATTTCATGTATTGGCTGGCGCATAGCCAACTGCGAAGCATGATGGAGTCAACAGTCCCTATAACTACAAGGACTGCGTGACAATTGTTGAGCCTGGATGTAGCAGATTCTTATGCTTCATGAGTTCAACATTTGTATATTTTGTGATTCTTATTGGTACCTGGCCTTCAAGTTTGAAACCAGAGAAATCCCATGTGATGGTTCTTTTACCGAAATCTGAGCCTTATATTCATCATAATTTCCATAACTTTATGATCATCAGCTAATTTAGGATGTCTGCTTTGTTGAAGGTTTATCCTTGGCTTCTTCCTTGGTGCCATCCCTTGGTACATTGGACTACTTCTTCTTGTCTGTGGAAGGATAGACTACCGGGAAAAGCCTGGATATATTGCTTATACAATTGCGGTAAGTCTCTATCTTTCTTCTTTCACAAAAATAGCTACATTCGCTTGTTTGTTACTTCCAGGTAATTTATATGTTCATGCCCCTACCCTCTGGTGCGTGCTTACGCACTCAGGTGTGCATACTGGCACCTATAGTCGTCTGCCTTTGTTGTACTCTGTAGAATTAATATCGTCATTCGTCTTACTATGTACCTCTTCCATCAGAGCAGTTCAGTAATACATCACATAAGTTATTGACTTCTCTCCCTTGTCCAAAAACGTGTCTCATGTACAGCTGTATATATGGTTCTTTCTATCCCGAATATACCACATAAGACGTTAATTGAGGAAGCCTCTACTGTCTTCTAGCTTATCATTGTCCGGCCCTCTAATGACTTATTATTCCTGGCAATGCCTATGTTAGTTTATCCTCTAAAATTTAATCCATGTTCCCTGTTGATATGGAACTTCAGGACTGCAGAGTAGATGCTTTTCTATATGATTCTCTTGAGTAGGGAAAAAGTTTGTCTGGCACATTCCTTCATATAGATCTTTTGTATGCATCTCTAAACCTCTGTATTTATGAGCCATTTTGAATCCTGGCCTTTGCTTTTCATTACATCCCTCTCTTACATGTACATGTTCGATTCATTTTGTGATGGAAAAAAACTGAAAATTCCTGCAATGTCCATACGCAGGCAATCCTGGCAACAATTGCAATTGTCCTTGGTGTCACGAGAGAAGCCGATGATTGTTAACATCATAGCAAATGGCCTTAATAGGTATCTGAAAATGGCATGGTTCATGCGATCTAGCTGGTGACTACATGAACAGATGGGGCCATCACGTTATCAACTGTAATTAATCACAAATTTTCCTTCTGTCAGGTGAGCAAGGAAAACAGCGTGATTGTGTTGGTCCGAGAAATCCATGTTTTGGAATTATTCCTAGTTTTCAAGGATCTTTTTGTGGAATTAAGAACAAGGTTCTCCTGTCTATATTTATGCAAAAACGGAAGTCTAAGACTCTCGACTCAATTGTACATTTCATCAAAAGAAAATGGCGATACCATTTTAGTTTCGGTCAAATCATCTTTCATCAAATTGGAAGAACTAGGCCTTGTTTGTTATAAAGGAATCGGTTTGGAATGTAATTGTTACTTGGAGATGCGATTGTATTTCCTTTGTTCTCGGGAAAGATGTGGAGTGCTCCTCCATTGAACAAGGAGAATAGCCAGTCCATGGCTCCGCTTATGGTGTGGCCAAGATGGCTGTTAAATAATGACTAGAGTTTAAGTGTTTGTAAAACACGATTCACTAGATTTTTAAAGATTTAAAAAGAGAAAAAATAGAGACAAATTTTCAGAAGCCGAATTATTTTCGTGGGCCCAAGTCAAGACTTTGACTTCTTGGGCACACACACATGCGTACAAAATTCCAAGGCAGCGTTATTATTTCGTTTCTTTTAGCAGATGAAGTTAAAAAGGGAAGCTTCTGCACGTAAAGCTAAAAGAGGTGGGCTCAGGTCAAAGTTTTGACCTTTTTGGGCACACATATAAAATAGATTAGTACGTCTTTATTCCTTTGGTGAGGGCTGCTGGAACCCTACGTGGACCTGCTGCCGCACAACGTCAAGTGAAGCCACCCACGCTCCCACGCCATTAAGAAAATGAGTTCTTTTTCGATGTTTTGTTTTGAGTTTGAATGCGTGGTAACTTTATGCTTTATATTTAAGTTATTTATTTATAAATATTTTGGGTTGGGGCTAAATTTAGGGTGTTGAAAACACTTGAAATGTGAACATTATAAACTCTAATTTCGATTATAGTGGATTATTTCTTTGTCTTTCTTTCCATGGACGTAAAGATCGATACTCAACCGAATCACGTAAATTTCTGGTGTCCTTATTATTTCTCATTTATTTCTCTCAGCGATTTCACGTTGACGTAAATTGTAAGATATTGTCATTTTCGTATTATATTCTAACAATGGCCAATCCATTCATTGGGGCAAAATAATAAGAAAATTAATTACATACAATGATTTTGAGTATACCCTTTATTTTTGTTGTCTCACATTATCCATTTTAAAGACATTTTAACATGTTCCAATCCAAAATATGCAAGTACAAGAAAATGAATCGCTATGTTCTTTCTAAATTAATTTTTCCGAGCAAATGCAAGAATTGCAATGCGTATGTCATTTCAGTTTCTCGTTTCGTTTTCTTCCATGCCTTCCTTTGTTTCATTTCTCAGTCATTCCAAGTCATCAGTTATGGGATAGAATGTGAGCATAGATGTTTTCTTGAGAGGAGACAAAAAAATAGGGAAATTTGCGGTTTTAGATGTTGTTGCTCCATGAAACTTAATCATGAAGTTATGGTCCGTGGATGCAAAATGAAAGAGCCTTATCTGTTTGGCCACCGAGGAGTCAAGATCACCTTGCTTTCCAAGCAAACAGCATCCTTTTTCTTTTCTTTTTTGGGTCGAAGTAGCAAATGCTAATCGAAAAGACGTTTTTCTAGAAGTCCAAGACATGGTGATTATAAATTGTCGTCGAACCGCTTTTAACAAGGCGTCGTTGACTACGTCTGCCTTTTCGGCCAAATGCCAGCACGCGCGCTCCTGCATACGTAGGGGATGACGTTTTACTGGGGAATTTGTCGGCATTCGAGATTTTAACTCCATTCGTCTTTCTTGCCGGCCAGGATACATGATTTGATGCGTCTGAGTTAAATTGCACTGCCTTTCCGGTTTTATATCCATTCCGTCGGCCATCTCCAAACAGCTTTTGTCAAAAGCCAAGAAAAAGCTTGAAAACAATAATTTTAAAAATATTTACATAATTCTTTTTAGGATTTATAAACATTCAAAATAATGAAATGAAATGACGTGGAGTGTTTTCTTTTTTCTTTTTTTCTTTTTCTTTTTCAAATCTTGCCACCTTGCACCTATCCTTTTGGCCTTAAAACGTAGGGGATGACGTTTTACACGGAAATTGTCAGTGTTTGAGATTTTGACTCGATGTGTCTTTCTTATTCGTCACGAGACATGATTTGATGCGTCACGCTAAATCGCACAATATCTCCGGTTTTATATCCATTTGGTGGACCATCTCCAAATAACTTTCGTCAAAACCCAAGAAAAAGCTTGAAAATAAGAATTTCAAAAATATTTACATAATTTTTTTAGGATTTTATAAACATTAAAATTAACGAAATGAAATGATTTGGAGTGGTTTTTTTTTTACTATTTTTTTTTCAATTCATGCCACCTCGCACCTACCATTTTACCCTTTATATAATGTAGAATGCTTGAAAACTTCAAAAATTGCTTTACACTAATGTGTCAAGGCACATGTAATTCTTCCACAATTATTTAAAATATATATTAGAATTTTAAATTTTAACGGAAAAGTAAGAAAAAGTTACTTTTAACTTGTTAGAATTCGCAATGAACAAATTCTAATATATTCATACATTTCAAGGAAAAATAAACAGCAATGGATCTTTTTTCAATTCTTGTACCATAACTTGATAAATGTCCTTACTATCTATAGTGATGGTTGAATGGCATGAGTTGATGTTTCTAGAACATAAGCTCGTGAGTTCAAGCATATGCTCATTAGTAATTTGAGTGTTATGCTGGGAGTTGAGGTAAAAGGACTCGCCCACCTTAACTTGTCACAAGTGGTGCTTAGTGAAGATTCCTTCACAATCTTCAACCTAGAATTTTTAATAGGTGCCATAATAATGTCCGGAGAAAGTATCCTAATGATTGTGCTTCTCGACTTATTTGGGACTCTATATGAAATGGTTCAAATATATGGAAAGTTATCTCTAATCTTATAGAACGATGCAAAACACTTTGCTTAGGCAATGTGAAATAATTGAAGCTCTCACTTTTCAATATCTTATAATCTTGATTTTATATCGAATGATGCTTATATAGAATGATCAAGGCATTCGTATTAGGCCTCCTTTTATGCGAAAAAAGAGCGATAACTAACGTAATACGTGGTCCATCCATAATTTGGAATGGTCATGATTCAACCATTTTATGTAGCAAGTAATGTTAGAGATACCAAAATTCGTATGCTAAATAAATCTATGAAATTACACAGAAAATGATAAGTGATTATTTAAGTTAGTGGATTCGTTTAAGCACTTTGAAATTTTATTGGACATTAACAAGGAAAACGATGGTTAGTTTTGGTAATAGGGAGTTTGTCATTTATTACACCAATGGTAGGTGTAATCTACATTTCAAGTTTTCAACACACAAAACTTAATTACAAGTCACAAAATAGATAATTGCTTCGTCCCCGTAATCAAATGTACTCATAATTTTGGTCGGGCTGGCTATGAAAATCAAGTCTAACTCCCCCAAAAAGGAAAAAGACTCCTTTGCAGTTCTCTTCGCAATATATGTGCTTGCTTTGGATAGAAACACTAGTTTGCCCGGAAAATTACAAAAACAGTCTTAAATATATTGTAATTATGCCAATTCAGTCATAAATTTATTTTTTTAACTAATTGAGTCTTAAACCTTTTACAATTATTCTCGACCAGTCCATCCAACCAAAATTGGCCGGCCGAAGCTAGCTAGCACCCACGACCTTTTTTAATAATATTTTATCTTTTGAAATATTTTATTATGTTTTTTAATCTTTCTTTCCTTTTTTTCTCCTTTTTTTTTCCCTTCTCTCTCCCTCCTTCCTCTCCTCCTCCCTCCTTCTTCATTTGGCTCCGGTGATCCACCGGAGGGGAGGGCTAGCCGATCGCTAGATTGAGGCGGCCGAGCTAGCTCGCCTCACCATCGCTAGGTGAGGGCAAGCTTGCTTAGCCACTGGTAGGGCTCGACCTCGCCAAATCTGGCAAGGGGGGTCTTGTTGTCACCGGGTTTGGCGAGGCGAGCCCCCGCCGGATTTGGTGAGGGCTCGCCTCACCCGGTCGTGAGCTCGCATCGAGCGATGGCGGAGCGAGCTCTCGTCGGGTTGGCGAGGGCTAGCCTCGTGGTCGCCGGGTAAGGTGAGCCCTTGCCAAATCCTACAAGGGGGGCTTGCTGTCGCGTCTAGCAAGGCCCTCCTCACTGAATATGGCGAGGGCTCTCCTCACTTGACGACCGCGAGGTGAGCCCTCGCCAACTCCAACGATGGCTCGCTCCACCGTTGCTCGGTGCGAGCTCATCGACCGGTGAGGTGAGCCCACCGGATCACCTCGGTCCGTGATCGGAGGAGGGAGGAAGAAGGAAAAGGGAGAAGGAAAAAATAAAAACGATAAAAAGGAAAAAAAAGATAAAAAAATTAATAAAATATTTCAAAAAAATTATTAAAAAAGGGTTGCCCGTCGGTCGACTGAATTGGTCGAAAAATAAATTTAGGACTGAATTAGTATAATTGTAATAAGTTTAGGACTTTTTTGGTAATTTTCCCTGGAGGTCAAGTTCTCCATTTTTTCTTTTACGTTCAATTACATGGCATGTGATCAACATCAAGGGGAAAAAGAGAAAGAAAAGCAATTGATAACAAACACTTATTTCTCATAGATTTTTTCCAAATGCCTCTAGGCTAAGGATATTAGCATCTATTATATTATCATGAGGTCATCGAAGGTCATGTTGAGATTGGATGGCCTTCATATGAGAATAATCTATCAATTATGATGAATGGACATTTTCACCATTTACTAATCAATTTTTTGAAAGTCGAATATGTGGATAAATTTGGAAAGACATATAGGCACTTGACAATATTGATATGCAACATATTTAACAGATCACAGTCATATTCAATAAAGTGAAGTCAAAGGCCATATGGGGGGATGCAACGTGGAAATAGGCGGTTTGGCAACTTCAAAGAGTCTTACCTTGAAATCGACAAGGATGAGTCGGATGGAAAGAACAATGAAATTACAAGAACTTCTGGAAGGAATCTAACCTTGTCTAGTGATTTGCTGTCATGGCAATCCCTATGGACCTATACTAAAAGAAAAAAAAACTTGTCTCCAATGGCATGGGATTTTCTTAGAATATGTGCAATACAGTAACTTATTTCCAAGAACATGGCGATATTAATTAAGGAAGTTATAGTAGAGATCATGCTAAAAACACTTCAGGAGAAGCTCTTCTATATGCTTTTGCAAAAATGAAGTTAACCAACGTAATCATGCACTTAGATACCGCATGAACAAGGAACTCGCACGGATAACAATGACTACTTGCCTTATCTTCGCCTCTATCCCCATAACGAGCCAAAGTTGCAGCCAGAGAGCGAACAAAAGCTAGAAAACAATCGAAACGACAACCTGTTGCTCTATTCGCAACCGTTCAAGTCGATGTTATATGTACATTATGAGATGATAAACTGCAAATAGTCAAACAATATTGCAATTTTTTTATTAGGCATAAGTATTTCAAATTTGATACAACACTTGTCAAAGTCTTTTTACACCATCATGATGAACAAGATGTGAATCCCGGGTTTTTCCTTTCTCCAATAACACGCCTTGCCAGCAAAGGAGAGATTATTTTCAATAATCTGTATATGATTTAATACGTGTGCTATACTCATCCTCGCATTTTGAGCGGTGAATAGGCTTTTCTTCTCTTTATTTTGGGTTTCTTTCTTTTTTTCTTTCATTTTTGATTCCAACTCTGGTCACGGTCAAGAAGCTTCTTGGCCAACACCCACGGCTATGTATGTGCTACGGCTATATAAACACGACACCACACAATCGCCCTTGCCCAACATCAAACCATTGAAGTCTCTCTCTCACAGCATATAGACAAATAGATACAAACACGCAGAAGAAAAGATGGAGGCATCGATCCAGTCGATTGCGCTAGCAACGGTTCTAGCCGTTCTGACCACATGGGCATGGAGGGTGGTGAACTTGGTGTGGCTGAGGCCGAAAAGGCTCGAGAGGCTCCTGAGACAGCAGGGCCTCTCCGGCAAACCCTACACCTTCCTGTTCGGTGACCTCAAGGAGAACTCGCGGTTGCTCACAGAGGCCAACTCCAAGCCCATCGCCATCTCCGACGACATCAAGCCTCGTCTCTTCCCTTTCTTGCATCAATCCTCCCAAACATATGGTATGCACTTCTTCATAGTATCACTCCGTGTGGCACTTATATTTTCCTTTTAATTAACACTCGCTTGGTTTCGTCCTTTGGTCGAAGCTGTTGCTGATGGAGTTTCAGAACATTTGAATATACTATTCTTTATCTTGGAAATTCATACTTCTCCGTTTTGCGTTTTTGCGACCAAAGATGTTAATGCATCTCAATTCCTTTAAATAATTGCTTATTTTGATATACACACAATAAGGACATCTTACCTTACAAAAGCGACATTAAATAAAACTTGCTTGTGACCGTGTCGTGTGACAGCAGACCATGTATTTCATTTGGCACTGTGGCTCTTACCAAGTGCATTGCAGGCAAAGACTCGTTCATGTGGATAGGACCAACACCGAGAGTGCGCATAACGAACCCCGAACAACTAAAGGAGATCTTCTCCAACATAAACGACTATCCCAAGCCAGCCTCCAATCCCCTGGTGAAGTTGCTCGTGGATGGACTCGCGAATCACGAGGGCGAGAAATGGGTACGGCACAGAAAGATCATCAATCCAGCATTCCACATGGAGAAGTTGAAGGTACATGAAACTATTCCCTGGTCAACTGAATTGAAGCACACACATTGATGCCTCAGGATTTCTTTTAAATCCTCCTTTGCTTTGGTCTGTTCCTTTTGCAGCTTATGTTGCCCGCATTTTATTCAAGTTGCGCTGAGATGGTCGGTAGATGGGAAAAATTGGTATCAGTAGAGAGATCCTGTGAGATCGACGCGTGGGTCGACCTTCAAAATTTGACCCGTGAGGTGCTCTCTCGAACAGCGTTTGGCAGTAGCCTCGAAGAAGGCAAAAGGATCTGCGAACTTCAGGGGAACAAGCCCAGCTCACGATAATAGCCTTTCAATCGGTCTACATCCCTGGCTGGAGGTAAAATCGTTCATCATCCATAAGTTAATTGAATCTAAATGAGCTTATGGCTTACAATCATGACATTCTAAAAAAGTCTGACTATTTGATTCAATGTTTCGCAGGTTTGTGCCAACTAAGATGAACAGGAGGATGAAGAGCATAGATAAGGAAGTGCGGGCTCTGCTCATGGACATTATCCGCAGAAGAGAGAAAGCAATAAGGGAAGGGAAGCTGCTGGCGATGATCTGCTGGGGCTGTTGCTGGAGTCAAACATGAAGGAGAATGTCGGGATGAGCCTTCACGATGTGATCGAGGAGTGCAAGCTTTTCTACTTCGCCGGACAAGAGACCACTTCGGTCTTGCTGGTTTGGACCATGGTCTTGTTGAGTGTGCACTCGGATTGGCAAGCACGAGCTAGGGAGGAGGTCCTCCGAATCTTCGGAAGCGGAAAACCTGACCCTGACGGCTTAAGCCACCTCAAGATTGTAAGTTCAAAGCTCTTTTCCTCTTTTTGTTGAGAATGGGACTCATAATAGGTCCGATCTGGAGAGTTCTTCACGAGCATCTTTTATCACATAACGCATGATAATCATTCTATAATTACTGGATGCAATTTTCTGATCCTTAGTAGATGAAATGTTTGTTTAAATATAATGTTATCCTATGAAGATGAACACGACAATGAAGTGACAGGACAATTTCTTTGCAAACTTGAATTGAACTTGGATTTCCTCTCGACACAAGAACCTGATTTTTTGGACAATAGCCTCCAGCCCCTTTTTCTGGATAAATTACAATATATTTCCATCTCTTCGAGGATATTGATATCATTCCAGCATCGTGATCGTTCATAGATGCTCCTACATGCGCATCTCTACCATATGAATTCTTCTAAGGATTTGTCGCGATCAGGTCACAATGATCTTAAATGAGGTGTTGAGGCTATATCCACCGGCGACTGATCTGGTTCGGGAGGTTCTTAAGGAAACAAAACTCGGGAAGCTGACCATACCCACGGAGTCCAGCTCTCAATGCCGACACTCCTCATCCACCATGATAAAGAACTTTGGGGCGAGGACGCCGAGGAGTTCAAGCCAGAGAGGTTTGCCGAGGGAGTGTCCAAGGCCACCAAAACCAAGTCTCCTTTTTCCGTTCGGATGGGGCCCTCGTATATGCATCGGCCAAAACTTCGCTTTGATAGAGGCAAAGATGGCGCTCGCCATGATTCTTCAGCAGTTCACGTTTGAGCTCTCTCCATCTTATGCGCATGCTCCTTCTAATGTCATCACCCTCCAGCCACGATATGGTGTTCAGGTCATCTTGCGCAAGGCAAACTAAAAGTTACAGATCAGGGTGACATGTAGTGTAGACAAATACGTGGATAGATATAATGTCGCACTACACCGTTTTCGAAGTTTGTACGTTGTTGTTTAAGAACAGACATTTAGTGGTTGTAAACGTAATCAAATGGCCTCTTAACTAAGTGACCGGTTAGTTTAGTTTAATAACAGCAAGGCGCTGGATGTATCTGAATCTTCCTCTCAGAAAAACCCCAGTAGAAGATAAGCTATACCTTTTCCTAGTGCTATAATAAACCCATTTATTTCTATTCAGATACTGATCTGGCCAATGACCAGTAAAGATGGCTTTATTGTTTCTATTCTTCAGATTTTAACGTGCACTAAAGGATACAAAAATTGAACCACATTTCTCCACAAAGGAGAAGAACCACACCAGTTTTATTTGTGCCAGAGACCTTCAACTGCTTGGTCCAAAGCAAATGGAGCCATTGCCGTTAGTGAAAGTTTGATTCGGGGATCATTTTTTCGTTGATCCTGGAATTTGGTCGTGCTGCATTGGAATTTATGTGAGATCTTGATGAAATGCTTGTAGGGAATCTTGGGATTTTAATTTTGTCTTACGAACTGCTATCTTTACTAATTCGCTCTAGCATGGGATGATGTGTTGACGGATATTTCTTTAACAAAAAGGAAATCATTTTCCATTTCTTTCTTTTGCCTTGTCATTTTCAAATAATTTCCTATTCACTTCCATCGAAAACCCAAAAGTTAAACGGTTGACTTTTATGTTAACTTTTTGGTTAATCCATTGATCAAAAGTCAATCTCGAATCAAGAGTTAGCTTTTTACATAAAAAGATTGTAAATGATTCTAATTTCACTCTAGCCAAGTTAATTTTCAGAAATTTCAAAGATTTAACCCAAAAATCAACATTTCAGAAAAAGTCACTCACATAGTTGATTTTTTGGTCAAATTTTCGACCAAAAAAATTGGAAAATTAAAAAATCCACAAAAATTTTCCATTTTAGTTTCAATTTGACTTTAGAGTCATATTCAGCTAGAAATAAAATTAGTTTTGTTCTAGTCAAAATTAGACCTAGTTCCTTTTACAACATTTGATTTAAGGATAATTACTCATTCACCCGTTCATTCAGTTTCGGGAACGGTCTTGTTAAAATGCCCTAATTAAGGAGTCCAAATCAATTTTTATGATTTGTGGATGAACATTTTCATTGTGCTCATTTTCTTGAGACAAGTCCGAATCCGGGTCCATCTTAGGAGATTCATTTGGGAACTTTTCAATTAGAGGAATTCAACCTTCTTGAATATAGGAAAACCAAGCTAATAAACTAAAGAAATTCAAGTTGATCCATTTGAGACTCAAATTTAATTTCGCGAATTAAGGTTCAATTTTACCATTAAACCTCAATTCATTTTTGGCATAAGAGTCGTGACATCAATTCAAAGTCAATTAAGATACAATAGGTTACACTAGGTATGAGCAATTAATTGAATAAGTTCCTTGCGATATTACTTGAATTCAATTTCGATTAATTTGCGATTTCTGTTAAATTAATGTCTCGAATTTGAATTTGGATAACGACTTGTTAAATTGAATTTTATTGAGGAAGATTTTTCCAAGTGGATTAGAAATCTAATGAAGAAAGAAGAAACAATTTCCTTCTTGGATTTTTTCTTTTGGACTTACAAAACAAGTCAAAAGAGGAAATAAAGATAAAATAAGAATTTTTGTCTTCTGCAAAAGCCTTGTTATGAATTGAAGAATCAGAAGTGGTGGGCCCAGGTCAAATTGTTGACCTTAGGCGCACACACATATAAAAGGGCGTTACTTTGCCCATGGAAAAAGTGACGAAAAGCCCTAAAATTGAAGGAGCAACACGTTCGTCCAGAGAGCGCCGCTGCAGTCCTACAAGTGGAAAAAAGGAGCCACACATAAGAGCACGTAGGAGCCACGCGAATCCTTAAACAAGAACGCGAAGCCATACGTACGCGGACTTGATTTTGGCATACATAAAGCGTTTTGCTTTGAGCTTGAACACATGGTAATTTTGTGTCGTGAGTTTATATCCTGAGTTGTTTATTAACACTTTGAGTTTGTGGATAAATCTAAGTGTGGGAAACACTTGAACGTGTGAGTGATTGTAAACTCGATTCTCCGATTATAATGGATTATTTGTTACTCGCTCTCCCGTGGATGTAGGTACCCATACTCGAATTGAACCGCATAAATTTATGATGTCCTTATTATTTCTCGTTTATTTCTTTACTGATTTCGCGTTGACGTAAATTGCAAAATCCTGTCGTTTTAGCATATTATATTCCAACAATCGGTACTTTGGGATCAGATTTCTTGATTGTGATTTAGAGCTTTTGCTTGTCTGATTATTATCTGGAAATTCTGTTATTTCAATTATATCTCGAGAGGAAATCTGAAATTGAGAAGTTTAATGGGAGCAACAACTTTGTGTTATAAAATATCAAGATGCAGGACATTATTGACAACCCAAGGTTTGGCCAAGGCGCTGGATATTGAAGATGAGTTGCCTATTATAATGAAAACCCTTGAGAGGGTAGAGCTAATTGAAAGACCAAAGAGTACAATCTTGTTAAATTTGTCGAATGAGGTTTAAATAAAGGTCGCTGAGGAGAAGGATACCGTAGCATTATAGGCAAAACTTCAAGTATTCTATGTGAAGAAAAGTTTGAACAATCGCTTATACATGTTAAATAAGATGTTTCAATTTAAATATACTGAAGGTGTGTTTATCACAACCCACCTAGATGAATTTAATAAACTCATGATGGATCTGAAGAATGTCGGTAAGATACTTGATGATGAAGAATATGGCATGATGTTGTTAGCCTCTTTACTAAAGTCATGGGAGCACTTTATTGATTCACTGTTGCAGAGACGTACTACAATTACCTCAAAAGAGGTAAAGTCCACATTATTCTCTAAGGAGTGGCAGAGAAAGTTGCAAGATGACGGTTTGGCACAAGGAGTAGCGCAAGCACTGACTATTCGGGGTAGAGAACAACATCGAGGGTCTAGTAGTAGCAGAGGTAAAATCATATCGAAATCATGTCATAGAAAGTCCAAGGGACACGTGAAGTGCTTTGAATGTCACGAGGAGGACACATTAGGAGAGATTGTCCAAAGCGAAGGAATAAAGTTGATAGGCATAATACCACAAGCAGTGTGGCAAACGTTGCCGATGGGAGCAATAGTGATGCATAAGCTGTTTTATATGTGATTACTACTTCGTTAGGAAACAAATGGGTGCTAGATTCAGGGTGTTCTTATCATATGACGCCTCATAAGAACTAGTTTACTACTGACCAGACTGTAGATGGCGGTAAAATTTTTTTGGGGAATAATGCAATTTGTAAGGTTATGGGGATAGGTACAATTCGGATTCAGATGCACGATGGGGTGGTGCGCACATTGACAAATGTGAGGCATGTACCAGAGCTCAAGAAGAACCTTATTTTTTTTTGGGACACTCGATGACATCGGGTGTAGGTACAGTGCTGAAGGTGGAGTACTGAAGATCTCTTTGTGAATGCTAGTATGAGCACCTAGAGAGGGTGAATAGGTGCGAAAACAAATTTTTGCGAAGAATAGTGTAAAACTTTACTTTTAATTTGAGTCTGTTTTAACGGTAGACTTTGAAATAGAAACAAGACTCTAATAATTAAATAAAGTTACGAGTAAAGTAAAGAGTTTAGGGAAGAGAATAAGAACACAAGGTTTATAGTGGTTCGGCTTAATCCAAGCATACGTCCACTCTCCCGCACTAACAGCCCACCGGTTGGATTTCACTATGAATCAAAAGAGTCGTTACAGTATCATGTCCTTGATTCCACAGTGTAGAGACTCTTTTACACTTCCTTAAGGTCTTACAAATGTATAAACTCTCTTTTGAGTACAAGTTTACGCTCAACAAATGAATTGGCCAAGAACGAGGAGCTTCAGACTTTGGAATTTTTCTATCATGTATACACTCGAATAACTGTAACATTTTCCTTATATACTCCTCCATGCCTTCATAATCATTGGCACTTTCCAAATAAGTTATTCCAATCTACCCATTGGACATAATCAATTAGGGAGATTTCGAGATATTAAAGGAACATGACGATAGCCCACCAATCATGCTCGCCCATACAATTAGGATTTAGGTTTCCATAAGTAAAACCTTCCAAATTTGCTTTGCCAATCAACGGATCTAAATTACCCAATTTAATATCAAGATGAATAATAGATTCTGAGATGCTATATCCAACCAAGAGATCTTCTTTAGTCGATAGAATAAAATCCTCAAAGAAATACTCAATCTTGGATAAGTCTTCTTCGACGGTCTAAACCGTCAATGAGGGTAAACTTTGAATCTTGAGTTTGGTAGTCCAGCGGTCTTCAAACTTTGACTAGAGAGTTTGCAAGTCTTTAGACTAGACTGATGGAAATGTTTTGTCAGCTTCAAAACATGCAAGGAGGTTTTCTCCAACAATCTCCCCTTTTTTATGGTGACAAAATTTTCCTGCAGATTTGGATATTTTTGACCCGCAAGACAATACTCAAGCACACATGGGTATCTCATAAAAGATAATTAGCTTAGTAAAGATAGTAATACATCTGCAGCCACGGAAACACAACCATCTCCCCTTTTGGCAACATTAAAAGGTAGAGATTAAAAGAAAATGAAATTAAGATTGTTTTGGAACGCGAGTAATTTGAAAATCTCCCATCGATCGGACAATTCCTTCCAGCTTTTTCAAATCCTCCTTCAATTAAGCCACTTCTTCACCCTTGGCATTTGCTTGAACTTGAAGAGCAAGGGCATGAATTTGACCATGCAAGGAAACTGAAGAGGCTTGACCTTCGCATCCCAGGGCATAAATTTGGCCTCGCATCTCCATAAGAATGTCAAGCAGTCTTCGAAAGTCTGTTGAATTATTAGTCTGAGTGCTTGCCTCTACATGATTAGTTTGAGGAGTGTTTGCAGATGATGGCAAGTCAGCATGAGCATCCAGATTTGGGAGATGAAACCTCATGACCTTCCTCAGGAAATTGAGAGGCATAGATGTCTTCTGGATCTGAAGGTGAACGACTAACATCTTCACTAAAACCAATTGAAGAGGTACCTCTTTTCTTAGCCACTCCCCATGTTTCATTGCCTTCAGGTGGTGAGAAGTACTCTTCATGCTCTGTCTCTTCTTGTTCACCTCTGCCCTCTTCTTCTTCTGCAGTCCTTTCTTCCTTTGCTTATTTTCTCAACGATTCTCTCTCTTCACTCCTTTGCTCCGACTCTTCTCTGTTTTGATCCTCTCTCTCCTCTATCTCTGGAACGGAACGATGTAAGTTTCTCAATGCAAAAGCGGAAATGGTGATATCATCCTCATCTTCTTCATCCTCCAAGATGAGTGCTCTTCTTTTCTTTGATGGAGCAATCAATTGCTCTTTCCCTTTCCATTTTGTAGCTGAAGAAACTTGGTGAGTCTTGACAGGGGTTTTCTCCTTAAATCACTCCAAAGCTTTGTTCAATTCCTTCAGATGCATTTTGGAAACCATTTTCAGTCCCACCACCATGTGATCACAAGTACGAACACAGAGAAACTTAGGAGGCTGAACATTGAAGTGTCTGAATAACTTTGTAACAAGCGCTGAGTAAGGAAGTTGGCATTTGTCTTTCACCATCGTTCTATACATATGAAACATGAATGTGTGAGGCAGAGAGAACTTTTTCCCAATGTTGATGGCATACATCAACTTTGCTTCTAAGTTGGAGACATCGGTCTTCGAAATCGATTTGGGTCTGAGGCAATTGATCACAATCTTGTGGAGCAAAATATTTAAGGCATTCATCCTCCAAAGAAGAAATTTTTCCTTCAGCCATTCCATCTCAAACAAGCTCTACCGTCGCACGATCAACATACACACTAATTGATTGGAATGCCCATCGCTCTACTCCAATCACATCTGCCAATGTGTCCATATCAACAATGTAGTCCTGGTCTCGAACACTAAAAGAAAATCTATTCGCATCCAAGAAACTTAGATTAGAATAGAAGTACGTCGTAAGTTCTGGATGAGCCACCGTTGCTTCAGAGCAAAATTGTTCAAGTTGAAAAAGAGTGAATTTATCTTGCAACTTCATATTCAAAGAATCAAGGAAATCAAAGTCCACACTTCTTGGATTGATCACTCCCCGCTGTAGCAACTTAGAGTAAAGTCGCTTGTGTTTATCTTAACGAAACAAGTTTGTCCTTTTGCTTTTTATATTTGCCGCAACACTCATTCTAGGCTTAAAATGAGTGTACATTTTCTCATCATCATTCCCATCAGGCTGACTAAAACCTTCAACACGTGGATCAATTGGAATATTCGTAAACGCTTGTTCCGACCTACTGAGGAGCAATTCCCAATAGTTCCATTGTACGTAAAAAGTGGGTTTCATTTCGATACCATTTCTCTTTCAAAAATGCATCGGTATAGTTCAAGTGAGTGCCTCCCTTCTTCAAGGCGGAGTAGAGTTTAAAGATAAAAGCAGGCTTTTGAGTTCTTACGGGTTCTACGTCTTCAGTGATTTCTTCCTCCGCTCTATGATCAATATCATGAGGTCTAGCTTGAGGAGATTGACCCGGTTGAGAATGTTGTGGTCCCCTTCGCGATCCTTGAGGACTTTCTTTGGGAAGCCATTCTCACAGTCTTTGAGAGATTCCAAACTTGATTCGTGAGAAAGATGCGAACTTTGAAGATTAAACTAGAGAGTACAAGTAAGTAAAGTTCTGTGCTTTTTAGGGTTTGTGAGGAAGACGATCATTATATAAGGCAATCGAAAAGAGGCATACGGAACATCGTAAAAGGAAAAATAGAAAATGCCTTTTAAAAAAAAAAACTGTCTTTTTGAAAAATAGATAACCGTCAAAAGATAACTTCTTTTCGAAAATGAATGATTGCAATAATCACGAAAATGGGAAGATAACATCAATCAATTACAAATTAATAGATGAACGTACCTTTTCGAGATTTTATCCGTAAGATAAATTTCTAAAATAGAAATAACTTACAATCGTGAATTTTGATCTTCTAAGTTTGAATATCTTTAGACTTTTAACCCTAAGTCTGAACTTATTCAGACTTTAAGATATTGAGTTTGGAATGAATAAGCTCAAATTGACTTTTCTCTAGTGGTTTTGTAAAAATATATGCCAACTAATTCTTTGAGTCTATAAATTGGATCAAGACTTCTCCATTTTGAACATGGTCTCTAATAAAATGATGTCGAATCTCTATATGCTTTGCTCTTGAATGAAAAATTGGATTCTTGGTGAGATTAATCACGCTGGTGTTATCACATTTGATCTCAGTGCTTGAGTCTTCAATTCCAAAGTCTCTTAGCTATTGTTTTATCCACAAAATTTGAGAACAACAACTTCCAAGAGCTACATACTCTACTTTTGCTGTTGAAAGAGCTACTGTATTTTACTTTCTTGAAAACCAAGATACTGTCCTGTTCCCAAGTAATTGACAAGTGCCCGAGGCATTCTTTCCATCAACTCTACATCCTGCTAGATCTGTGTTTGAATATCCAAGGAGTGTAAAATCTCCTTTTTTAGGATACCACAGACCCATATTAGAAGTTGATGCAACGTATTTGATGATACGTTTTGCAGCACTTAAATGAGATTCTTTGGGATCTGATTGAAATCTGGCACAAATACAAACACTAAACAAAATGTCAGGTCTAGAAGTAGTAAGATAAAGAAGTGAACCAATGATGCTCCTGTATAGCTTTTGGTCAATTTTCTGTCCTCCTTCATCTTTGTCCAGCTTCGAGGAACTTGACATTGGTATATCAGTTTTTTTGCAATTCTCCAAGTCAAACTTTTTAACGAGTTCTTTAGCATATTTTTCTTGGTGGATAAAAGTTCATTCCTTCAATTGTTTTACTTGAAGTCTGAGAAAGAAGGATAGTTCACCCATCATACTCATTTCAAACTCATCCCGCATAGTTTTAGAGAATTTCTTGCACAGATTTTCGTTAGGTGATCCAAAAATAATGTCATCAACATAGATTTGAACAATTAAAAAGTTTTTGCTTTCTCTTTTGATAAACAAGGTAGTATCTACTTTACCTTTAACAAAGCCATTTTTAATTAAAAACTTACTTAACCTGTCGTACCAAGCTCGAGGTGCTTGCTTTAAATTGTATAGCGTCTTTTTCAATCTGAATACAGAGTCTGGTCTCCTTGGGTCTTCAAAACCGGGAGGTTGTTCCACATAGACTTCCTCTTGGATAAATCAATTTAGGAAAGCGCTTTTGACGTCCATTTGGAATAACCTGAAATTCTTATAACAAGCAAAAGCAAGTAATAATCTAATTGCTTCTAACCTTGCTACTGGTGCATAAGTCTCATCATCATCTATCCCTTCTTCTTGCTTTGTTCTTTATAACTTTTTATTTCTCGTTCATTTTGTTTTTGAAAACCCATTTAGCTCTAATGATGGATTTACCTTTTGGTTTAGAGTCAATTCCCAAACATCATTGATACTGAATTGCTGAGTTCTTCTTACATAACTTCAATTTAGCTTTCATCAATTAAAGCTTCTTCTATGCTCTTGGTTGTATTTCGAAATAAGAGCCACGGCACTAGACTCTTCACGCCTTTTGGATCTTGTACGAATTCCTTCACTAATGTCACTAATAATGAGTTCTTGGGGATGACTAGACTTGTGCTTCCAGCTGCTAGTTAGTTTGTCGACTGTGATCTTTTTCTTCATTTGATTCTTCAACGATCATTCGTTCTTTGGTCTTCTAAAGTCCGAGCGCTTTTGGAGATTTAGACTTTGTAGAGTTTGGAGCAGTTCGAATTCTTCATATTGAGTCTGAATCGATTAATTTTGTATAAAGTCTTGAAATTTGACATTCATCGATTCCTCCACAAATTGAGTCTTTTTGTTGTATACTCTGTGAGCTTTGCTAGTGGTTGAATATCCAGGAAGATGCCTTCGTTTGATTTCTCTTCAAACTTACCAATTCGATCATTTGCTTTTTCAATATAAAACATTTGCATCCAAACACATGAAAATAAGAAACAATTGACTTCTTTCCCTCCTTGAACAACTCATAGGAGTTTTCTCCTGAATAGGCCTTAAGAAGACTCTATTAATAATATAACACGCTGTAAAACTGCTTCAGCCCAAAAAGAGAGAAAATGTTACTTTCAATTAAAAGTGTTCTAGTCATTTCTTGCAATGATCTATTCTTCCTTTCCACAACTCCATTTTGTTCTGGAGTGTATGGTGAGAGAACACATGTTGAAAACCAGATTCATCACAGAATTTAGTAAAGTCTTGATTTTCAAATTCACCTCCATGGTCTGTCCGTATACTTGAAATAGCATACCCTTTTTTATTTTGAACTTTCTTAGCAAATTTTATAAAATAAGAAAATGTTTCGGACTTACTTGCCAGGAAAATACCCAAATGAATCGTGAATAATCATCCACTATTACTAGGCAATATTTATTACCTCCAACTTATGGCACCATTAGTGTACTTATCCGTATATTCCCATGTCTTCGCCTCGTGAATGTCTGAGAGGAGTCTTTACTGGTTTCTGAACATGTTCCTTCTTGAAAGTTGATTTCGTAACCTGTGTCGCACAGTTGACTAATACTTAGCAAGTTATAGTTGAGTCCTTCCACTAAGGAAATGTTACTGATTGTGAGACTTCCAATTTTTACGGTTCCGTATCCCACAATCCTACCTTTGATATTTCTTCTAAAAGAAACTTTTCCACCATTAACTTGTATAATCTTTATGAAACAACTTGAGTCTCCTGTCATATGTCTTGAGCATCCACTATCCAAGTACCATTTAACATTTTTCTTGATAGTAACTTGCATTTAAAAAAAGAAACTCATGCTTTCTTTGGTACCTATACTTTTTGGGTCCAATGGAGTTAGTGCAATATACAGTCTTTATCAAAACCTTATTAACGAGTTTCCAAACCATGGACATTCTTTCTCAAAATGTTCTAAGCTGTTGCACTTAGAACATTTGAGAATACTACGGCCTACAGGTTTTACAAAGACTTTTTGGAAATGATTTTTATAATAATCTTTTGTCAGTCTTTGTTTAATTCTTTCATTTACTTTAGGAAAATCAGTTAAAGGAATGATTTCAGCGGTCATTCCTAAACCCGATTTGTTAAAGTAAGGTATTTGTCTTTGAGAGAATCTTTTCTAATTTCTCGAGATCCTATAGAATACCTTTTGAAACATTTGAAATGACATTTTTCAAAAGTGCATTTTCTTTTGAAAGAGATTTTTTTTTTTTTTTTTTAGTTCGGAAATCCTCTTGAGAGAGATTTTGAGACTAAGACAATTCATCAATAAATTTAGAGACTTTAGTAGGAATTTTTAAATTACTTACCTCAATTTCACTGTCTGAGTTCGAGTCTGTCTCAGAATCTGAATTTGATTCTGACTGTCCATTAGATAGATATTAGCATAATCATCATCACTCTCTTCACACTTGGTATCACTCCAAGTTTTTGCTTTGAGAGCTTTTATGTATTTCTCAGCTTTCCCTTTCTTTTTCTTCAGTAAGAGATAGTTGGGTCTGATGTGTCCCTTTTTCTTGCATTCAAAACAAATCACATCTTTATTGGATTCATCATCCTCAACTGATTTATTTTGAGACTTTTGAGAATTTTATTTCTTCCAATTGAATTTTCTTCCCTTTTGTTCGTTTTCCGAACCTTCTTATCATAAGAGCAAGCTCTTCATCGTTCATATCATCTTATGAATCTGTAACATCAGAATCATCATTAGATTTTAATGTAGTAGATTTTTTTACCTTTGGGATCTTTAACTTCATTGATTTGCTCCTCTTTATAAGACTGAAGAGTGCCAACCAAATCGTCAACAAATAGTGGCATGATCCTTTGTGTCTCCCTTATTGAAGTCCTTATGTGATTCCAATCTTCGAAAAGTCCACGCAGTAACTTGTTAACCTTCATGGGTTCAGAGATTGGTTGACCTTGATACTCAAGACCATTCACGATTTCTGTAAAACGACTAAACATGTCAGTGATAGATTCTCCTAGTTTCATCTTGAATGCTTCATATTGATCGAGCAGAATATTGATTCTAGTTTCTTTCACTCAATCGGTTCATTCATAGGTGATGTGCAATCTATCCAGACTTCTTTTAACTGCTTTCACAAGAAGATATTCTGTTATATTCAGTGGGAGATAATGCACAATATAAAAAATAAATTGCTTTTGCATCAAGAGCTTATCTCTTGGTTATTTCTTCTTGAGTCATCTCGCTGGACTCAACGGCTTCTTTTCCCTTTCTAAGACTGTTGTAGCTTTAGGAATAATTCATTTGTCTACCACATCCCATTCTAGAGGATCTTTTGATCTTAGGAATGCCTTCATCTTGTTTTTCCATATATTGTAATCCTTTTCATCAAAGTAAGATGATCTGGTATTGCTTTGCCCTTCAACCAAACCTAGAGCCAACATACTAGCCATGAATCGTTAACTCTGAAGTAAAAACACTTCAATTTAAATGAGTACACATGCTCTAATACCAATTGTGAATGTTAGTATGAACACCTAGAGGGGGTGAATAGGTGCGAAAATAAACTTTTGCGAAGAATAGTGTAAAACTTTACTTTTAATCTGAGTCTATTTAACGGTAGACTTTGAAATAGAAACAAGACTCTAATAATTAAATAAAGTTACGAATAAAGTAAAATAGTTTAGGGAAGATAATAAGAACACAAGGTTTATAGTGGTTCGGCTTAATCCAAGCCTACGTCCACTCTCCCGCACTGACAGCTCATTGGCTGGATTTCACTATGAATCAAAAGAGTCATTACAATATCACGTCCTTGATTCCACAGTGTAGAGACTCTGCTACACTTCCTCAAGGTCTCACAAATGTATAAACTCTCTTTTGAGTATAAGTTTACGCTCAACAAATGAATTGGCCAAGAACAAGGAGTTTCAGATTTTGAAATTTTTCTATCATGCACACACTCGAATAACTGGAACATCTTCCTTATATACTCCTCCATGCCTTCATAACTATTGGCACTTTCCAAAGGAGCTCTTCCAATCTACCCGTTGGACAGAATCAATTAGGGAGATTTCGAGTTATTAAAGCAACATGACGATAGCCCACCAATCCTGCTCGCCCATACAATTAGGATCTAGGTTTCCATAAGTAAAACCTTCCAAGTTTGCTTCGCCAATCAATGGATCTAAATTACCCGATTTAATATCAAGACGAATAATGGATTCCGAGATGTTATATCCAGCCGAGATATATTTTTTAGTCGATAGAATCAAATCCTCAAAGAAATACTCAATCTTGGATGAGTCTTCTTTGACGGTCTAGAAACTGTTAAAAATGGTAGACTTTGAATCTTGAGTCTGGTGGTCCGGCGGTCTTTAGAGTTTGACAAGAGAGTCTGCAAGTATTTAGACTAGATTGATGGAAATGTTTTGTCAGCTTCAAAACACACAAGGAGGTTTTCTCCAACACTCTTGAGGTGCCATGATAGTGATGAAGGGAAATAAAGTGAATACTCTCTATCATCTACTGAGAGAGACCGTGATTGGAACCGCTGTAGTTTCATCAGATGAGTCAGACTCTAACTTGACTCAATTATGGCATATGTGTTTGGGGCACATGAGTGAGGCAAGTATACAATCTTTGAGTGAAAGGGGTTGTTGAAAGGTCGAAGACGGGGAAGCTTGACTTATGTGAGCACTACATCTTTGGAAAGCAGCACTGAGTTAAGTTTACTATAGATGTTCGTTTGACCAAACGACCAATTGAATATATTCATTCAGACATTTGGGGCCCGTCTTCAGTTCCTTCAAAAGGAGGTGCCCGATATATGCTGACATTTATCAATGACTATTCGAGAAAGGTATTGGTATACTTTCTAAAGCACAAATATGATGTATTTGATCGGTTCAAGAAATTTAAGGCATTGATTGAGAAGTAATAAGATAAACAAATCAAGTGCTTGAAAACTGATAATGGCATGGAGTTTTATGGTAAAGATTTTACCGAGTTTTGTGAGAAATAATGTATTGTAAGACACCGCACAGTACCTAGGACACCACCGTAGAATGGCGTGGCAGAACAAAAGAACATAACTTTGCTTAAGCAAGCCCGATGCATGCTTTCGCATGCAGGACTTGGCAATGAATTTTGGGCCGAAGCAATGAACATGGCATGTTATCTAATTAATCGATCTCCATCATTTGCTATTGAGTGGAAGATTCCTGAGGAAGTATGGTTGGGGAAACCTGTTGATTACTCCGGATTACATATATTCGGATGTCTTGCGTATGCTCATGCAAGTGATGGTTAGCTTGAGCTGAGGGTGAAGAAGTGCATATTTCTGGATTATGCACATGGGGTGAAATGCTACCGACTATGGTGCACCGATCCCGAGATCACCCCATTTTTAATCAACGAGATGTGATATTTGACGAGACTACAATGCTTTAATAGAGGAGTTATGAGACATAACCAGCGAGAAGACAAATCATGGTGTTATTAGTGGGGTGGAGCTTCAGGTGGAGACTCCGGAGATCTTGAAGGTAACATAAGTTGAGACTGCAAATGAGGCCGCAATTCTTGAAATCGGTGATAATGAACAACTAGCAAAGCCGTAGCACATTATAGTAGTAGATAGACAGAGAAGGCAAATTAAATCATTGATACGTTATGGTTATAATATATTGCTTATTTATTGACTGTAGGTGATGAAGTGGAGACAGATGAGCCTTCGTCTTACTCTGAGGTGATGGCTAGTTCGGAATCGTTGCAGTGGTTAGGGGCTATGAGTGAAGAGATGTAAACACTCCATCAAAATCAAATATGGGAACTGGTCAATGTACCTAAGAGCCAAAAGATTGTCGGAAGTAAATGGGTCTTTAAACGGAAAGAAGGCATTCCTGGTGTCGAGGCAGCAAGGTATAAGGCGAGACTTGTGGCGAAAGGGGTATACACAATGTGAGGGCATTGATTGTAATGAGGTGTTCTCTTCTGTGGTAAGACATACTTTTATTTGTGTTTTACTTGCATTAGTTGCTTCGCAAGATCTCGAGTTAGAGCAACTAGATGTGAAAACTGTATTCCTTCACGGTGAGTTAGAGGAGTAGATTTACATAAGGCAACTAGGGGGATTTGCTATTCCGGGTAAGGAAGATCATGTTTGCTTGTTGAAGAAATCATTGTGCAGGCTAAAACAATATCCTAGGCAGTGGTATAAACGTTTTGATGCTTTCATGGCTAGTCAAGACTACACAAAAGTCAGATGAATAGCTGCGTTTACTTTAGGAGATTGGAGAATGGTTTTTTGATTTATCTACTTTTATATTTTGATGATATGCTGATAGCAGCTAAGAATATGTCTGATATTGATGTGCTGAAAAGGCGATTAAATGTTGAATTTGAGCTAAAAGATTTAGGTGCTGCAAAGAAAATATTAGGTATGGAGATTTTGCGTGATAGGATTGCAGGATTTTTACGTTTATCTCAGAAGAAATATATTGAGAAGATCATGACACGTTTTAATATGTAGTTGGCAAAATCTGTAAGTACACATTTAGTGAAACACTTTAAACTTTCAGATAAATTATTACTGAAAACTGAGAAGGAGGAGGAGCATATGTCCCGTGTTCCTTATTTTAGTGCCGTGGGTAGTATTATGTATGCTATGGTGAGCACTAGCTTGATATTTCATAAGTTGTTGGCATGGTTAGTCGCTATATGAAGTGTCCTAGTAAAACTCATTGGGAAGTTGTGAAGTGGATCCTCAGATATTTAAAGGGGACAATAGACATGGGTATAGTATACCGGAGGGACAGTATTGGCAATGAGACCACTGGTTTTGTGATTTGGATCACGCCGATGACTTGGATGATTGCAAATCTTTAGCATGGTACGTGTTTACTCTAACGGGTGGTGCAATTAGTTGGAAATCATCATTACAAGATAACATTACCTTGTCTTCGACTAAAGTAGAGTACATGGCACTAACCTTTGAAGTGAAGGAGACGATATGGTTACAAAGTTTGCTCTCGCACTTTGGGTTAGAACATAAAAGTGTGGATATACACCATGATAATCAAGGTGCGATATATTTTGCATATAATCCAGTTTATCATGAGCGAATGAAGCATATCAACATCAGGTATCACTTCATCTGAGATGTCTTAGTTAAGGGTATTGTTATTGTCAAAAAGATTGCTACAACAGATAACCCGGCAGACATGATGGCTAAGTCTATTCCTTTGGTAAAACTCAAACTCTGCTTGAGTTCTATTAGCATTTGTGGAGAGTGAGTGCCCGTTAGGGCGTTGGGAGAGCAGCATAGATGATGGACACTATAACTTGGCTTCAAATATCAAGCCAATGTGGAGAATTGTTAAATTAATATCTCAAGTTTGAATTCAGATAACGATTTGTTAAACTAAATTTTATTGAGGAAGATTTTCCCAAGATTAGAAATCAGATGAAGAAAGAGAAAACAATTTCCTTCTTGGATTTTTTCTTTTGGACCTGCAAAAGAAGACAAAAGAGGAAATAAAAGATAAAATAAGAATCTTCTGTCTTCTGCATAAGCCTTGTTACGAATTGAAGAATTAGAAGTGGTGGGCCTAGGTCAAATTGTTGACCTTGGGCACACACATATAAAAGAGCGTTACTTTGCCCATGGAAAAAGTGACGAAAAGCCCTAAAATTGAAGGAGCAACACGTTCATCTAGAGAGCGCCGATGTAGTCCTACAAGTGAAAAAAGGAACCGCACGTAGGAGCACGTAGAAGCCACGTGAAGCCTTAAACAAGAACGCTGAAGCCATACATACATGGACCATGTAAATTTCGGGTGTCCTTATTATTTATCTTTTATTTCTCACGATGATTTCGCGTTGACGTAAATTGCAGGATCCTATCGTTTCCGCATATTATATTCCAACAATTTTGATCAAGAAATTATGTGAAATTGCTCAATTTGGCCTAAAAAGACCAATTGCATGTACCCATGGTGCAGTCCATTATTTTTTGTGTTAATTAAGTAATTAGGTCAATATTAAATTATTGAATCGCATTTATATGGTTTAATTAGCTTGCTTTCTTTAGAATTAGACCATTGTTCCACTGATTGAACAAGTTTTCTTTCCAATTTGATCCTTGATGGTCTAAATTACATAAAATTTAGGACTTCAAGGGCCAAGATGCTCGAGCCGTCGCCGAATCAATCGAACCAAATTGCAACGTTCCCAAGACTGATTGGTTCCCGATATGATCTTGTTTTGAGGTGGAATTGTGGATCGAATTGGGAGGACCAATTGCAAGATTTTGGGACCCATAATTGAACCGACTAGTCTTGGAATTGGGAGTTGGATTGACCGACCAGTCTGGTTTGGTCTGATTCGGTTCGGTGGAATTGGTAAGTTTGTTATTTTATACCAAAAAAAAATTAAGCAATGTTACAGCTTTGCTGCTTGTGGCACGGTGCATAAATATATGCAACTTGCTGCTTGTCCCTCGAGAGTTTCCTCATCCACACAACAAGCTTTTCTCTATACTCTCGTTACTAACAAAAGAGAGTTCATCAGCAAAGGTAAATGGCCTTTCTATTTTCTCAATACTCCATGAAAGAGTGGTTCTTTAGCGGGAGAGGATAAGGCTTTGACTTGAGATTAAGGCGACAAGTCTTGCAATGAATGCTTGGTCGGTATCTTGAAAGACTAATTCTCCTTTTTACTGAAGTTCTCGCATTGACGATTTCTCATTTCCTTTCTTCTAGGGCTTGACTTGGGATACAACTTGTTGGGAGTAGGTTTTGGCTTGCCTCTTTTCACTTATTAGGAGGATAGGTTCGGTTGGTATTGGTTGAGCTTAAGGGGCTTCACGACTAAATCCATCCATAAACCTAGATTCCAATAATCTTATAACCAAAGCATCATAACAAAGTTCTATGGTGACCCCTCTCAAGACTCAAGACTCAAGGCTCAACACCAAAGATCGATTCTTTGTTCTTTAGCATCAAAAGCATGAATCACGTCAATTCAACCACCATCCGCTCGACCTTTAACCAAACAAGTAGATCCAATTTGATTCATATATTATAAATGGGGAAATTGGGAGGTGTTAGGGTTTGTTTATTAAGAAATTTAAAAATATGTATTTAATATATATAATCAATTGGTCTAGTCTAGTCAGTCCAATCAATCCAGTTCTCACATTAGAACTGAGATTTAAACCAACTGACCACCAGTTCCAAGAATGGGAATTGGGAACCGAACCACCCTCTCTAGGAATCGCCCAAAACTAAGGGGTTCGGTCAGGGAGGTTCTCAGTTTGGGTAGTTCCCATTGTACACCTCTAATTGATCTGACCAATTTGACTAGCCACCGGCAAAAGAGGCCGATTTAGCCCTCCACCGATTAGCTCTTGGTGGCTGACGACCACTAGCGAGTTTATCACTGTGTGTATTTTATTCTTATGCTTTTCAACTTTCCATATTTTGCGAAAATATCCATGGATTTTGTGAAATTATAAAATTACCTTTAATTAGGCCGTAATTGCAAATTCTATTTAAACTTTTGATTTTGGTGCATCAACACCATTCGGATGATCATGTGATATATTTTGACTTAATCCATAATAAACTTTATTAGTCCATTTGATCAAGTTTCGACTGTCAGGTCGAACCGACAGCCAATATTTTATCTTAAAGGGGGACTATATAAGATTTTTCCCTCTAAAACTTTGGGGAGTTTTGATAATATGTATTTTTAGATATGAACAGGAATTTCTCTCTCAAAACTCTCTCCTCTCTCTCTTTCCCATCACTTCTCTTTCCTTTCTCTCTCTCTCACGCTCGCAGATTGCTTTGCGTCGACCACCGCCGCATGGAGCCCCTACAAGCTGAGTACCAAGATCCATCAGCTCCTTTCTTCTCCCATTGTCGCTGCTTGGAGCCCTAATGATTGCCGGAGCTCTCGATTAGCCCGATCAATTGATCGGACCAATCACCAAAGACGAGTCTTGGTGATTCCGGTTGTCAATTCAAAGGTTGGTCGCGATGACCAACTGGCATCCTCGACGTTGCATCACCTCTAATCATCTTCTTTAAACTATCTTGAAGAACCAGGTGACCAAAAAACCACTTAGCTACCACCGGAGGTCCTCCAATTGGCCAATCTCTTGTCGGTGGCTTGAATTGATTCAAAACAAATCAGTTATGTCCAGCCGCTGATTGAGGGCTTGGTCGATGCTAATCTGGTCCACCCAACCAACCATGGCATCCCTTCAATGATCCTTGATGTTCGTGATCCATTCCATAGTTTAGGTTGTCAATCGATCGAGCTCGTTTCATTGAAATCACACAAACGTAAACAATCAAAACTTGAATTTGATGAAATGAGATTGAGCCGGTTGATTGGGCCTAGGACTCAAACCCTAGAACTATATCTCATGTTTAAATTTGTGATTTGGATGTTATGTGATGATATTTGATGATGTTGTGTTGATTGAAGCTGAGATTGAATATGATTTTTACATGATCTACCTAGTTTTGCAAAAATCGCATGCTTGAAAGTGACTCTATATTAGGGCTAACCTAAGGTCCTAAACCTCATTATTTGTCTCGAGGTGTTCTAGACATATGTTCTACATTTGATAAGCTGCAATTTGATGTATTATGGGCCTCAAATGGAGTTCGTTTGATACCTAATTGCATCTTGGAAGTTGGATGATTCTGCTGGATTTTTCATGATATTATGGTATTTTGGTTTTTGAACATATTTTTTTTCCTAATTTTCTCCATGGAAACTGCACAAAATTGTGTTGGTATAACACTTTTTTTTTCTAGAATTTTTGGAGCAAATCTGATTAGGCTAAATCTATATAAAAAAAAAAAAAATGTCACTATGTTGTTCTGTCCTGTTTGAGTCTGTAATACCCTGGGTTTGTCAATCTACACATGTTATCCACTTTGAGCCCACTGGACCCTCACAGTTTTGTTTCTTTGGGCTTCGCCCAGAAAATGTGTATGTATAGATAGAGAACCCAAAACCTTATAAACTAGTCTAAGACTCCCCTAGGCAATATAGGACAAGAGATGCACCCCCTCCCTGTGCATGTCGGAAATACACATTTAAATCTACTATCATGATTCAAATATCAATGATCAAGTCAATTGATTAATCTCTATTAAAAAAAAAAAAAACTACGTCAATGGTCCATTGATTGATTCATCTCATTTTAAAATTCATGTCGATGGTCTATCCATTGACCAATCTTTCACTTAATATCAAATTATATCATGACAGAATGCCTTGTGATAATGTGATCAAGATTACCCTTTTAGCAAGGTCTCTACTTACAAAGCCATTGGCTCGATCCAAAAGGATATCTTAAACTCGATATGCATATCTACAGCCCCTCCATAGGTTCACAACAATATTTAGCACCAAACTCACAACCTTCAATATCTAGAAATTCAATTTATAATCAATTTCATGATCCCTAATTTATTTTATAAACCAATCACATAACATTTTGTAATTCAATCCATCAAATAAAATATACTTCACAAGACATTTTTCATAACATTGCAAAATCCATTTCGTAAACTCTCAACATTTCAAAATGCCTTTTACTAAAAGGTTTTTCAAATCATTATAGACTCATTGCATAAGCTAATTCGTAACCCATTAAATAGATATTTATATTATATATATATTCGCAAAATTTTTCTTAAAACCATTTTCGAACAATTTCAAAATTTCTTTCACAAATCATATTTACGACAAAATATCTTTCTCAAATCATTCACCAACAGGAAAATGTAATAATTGGTTGATTCAGATTTTTATGCAATAAACGTACTCCTTCGTTACTTATAATATCTCAAATCTCTACCATTTTCAATATATAAGTTCACAAATTCATAGAACATATAGCACCATTTGCCTAGATATGCCTTAAACCAAATAACAATGCTCAATTGATCCAACGAACTCACATTATTATCGTATGAGTGAGAAATAGTATCAAAACCAAGTAAAATGTTATCTCAACTACACTTGGCTAAACTAAACTTAAACGCCAACATAATAACTTTTACGCGTCAACAAATTGCTCATCTGAAACAATTATTTAAACCAAAACTCAATGCGGAACTTGGTCTTAGAACCCTAAAATCTCGCTTTGGAGTCATCACGTAAAATAATCGCGACATTGTATTTTATACGTAGGAATTTTCAAAGAATTTTCACATGTCATTAGATTATTGGAAACGGTTTATATTCTATATAACCCTTGCTGCATTTGACTGATGATGTATCTTTTAAAATGATTTCGTTTGAGCTCCTTAAGAGTGAAACTAGTGTATGATGTCTCCTAGACATACTTAGAGCATACCACAAGCTTCATAATGATGTATGGCATGCCTCACTTGAAGATCATTTCCTATGTGAAAACGATGCACCAAGTTGACATGTCACAACCGAAATTATGTGCATTTTGTCATGAGTGTTCTTTAATGGTAAGTTGCTTGCCAATGTTAATGAACTTGTGTGACTTTTTGTACATCGATTTAGGGCTAAATATATTAACCAAACTTGATAATCACATTTAGCCCTACATTATGTTCGAATTTTACAATCTTCATGTATTGTTTAAGTAGCTTAACAAGCCAATTATCATGCATCGTGTTCTGCCATTCTTATGACTGATTTGCACACTTTTGCAATTGTCACTGTTTGACCATGAATTCGACCTGAATTGAACTTGACATCTCTTAGAAAGTCTTTGAAAACATCCTAATCTTTCTAATGACACTAATCTTTCATCATTTGGATTTCATTTGATTTTTTTTTTCCATTTTTGCAAAGTTTGCCATGAAATCTGCTATGAGTAAAATTCGGAATGCTCATTCTGCTTTTGTTAAGTCAGAACTTTTTCTTTTTTTTTTATGGATTTTTCAGTAAGAATTTTGAGATCGGGTCCTTAATAAAACTTGTTTTTCTTTCTCATGTCTATATCGTGGTGAAATTTCAGAATTTTTAGACGTCATCTACCAGGAAAAATTACTGTTGATTTGCCATGATGTCTAGCTGCCTTGCTCTGTTTCCGATGTGATGCTACGTGTTCTTGAATTTTTATAAATTCATATGTAGCTCATCTTAAGAAACTTCCTTCACAATTTTTTCTTATTGTGTGCTTCATGTTTTGTAACTTTCCTAGGGCCAATTACCCATGGGTCCTATTCCAATTGTTCTGATTTTGATTGTCCTGTTTGGTACTCTTTGATATGATTCTTGCTGCGATTCTCTTTTAGAATTGTTTGGGATATCTTGAATGCTGAATTGGGATTAGTTGTCTTCATGAAATTTATTCCAAATTTCGCAATCTTTGTTGTAAAAAATCCTTAAAAAATAAAAAGGCCATCTAGGACCCTTTGTCAAATCCTTTTGGTTTTATTGCAAAAATTGTTTTTGCATCACAAAGTGATTTTGGTACACATGATGCCTCCAACATTAACCATTTTAGCATCTATTAACTTTTGATTTGACATTGAACTCGTCGAGGTTTTTACTGTATTTGAAATGCTTGCAACATCCATTAGTAGTGCATGATATACGCCTCGAATTAACCATGGCAATTAAATGCGTCCCATAACCGAGATGTACGTATGTCAAAAATGCCTCATCTTCTCATCAATGTTTCAAATGCATTTAAAAATTTTGATGCATTACATGAGTCATACATGCATAACATCTCTTCATTTTTTAGAAATGCATGTGATTTTGTTTGGCACTTGATGACCGAATAAGTGATCCAGTGTTGGCTCACTAAGCTTGCTTAATCGATTAAGAACCAAGGTCCGATGGCCTGCTTGTATGTTTACTTTCAACTATGCATGTGGTTTTTAGATAAACGCGTAGGCGTAATGCATGATCTCGCGAGAAGTCTTAAGTCATACTTAGAACCTGTTTAAGGACTTTTTAGCATAGGTTGCCACGCGAGAACACAAACGGTGGCCAATTGTTATAAGTCACTTTAAAATTGGAGTGGATAGTTGTCTTAGGTGGTCGTTGCATGAATCACAAAGGCTGATTCCGAGGACAAATTTGATCAATTATACATTTTGTCCTAGTTTCTTGATTGTTCTTTCTTGTTTTGTGATTGTGATCGTTTTTATATATTTGTAATCATGATTGTTTCTTTTACTTTGTAAGTACCTAGTCTTAGTATTAGATTAGGTTTAGAATAGGTCCATGGAGGTGATGATCCCCAAGACATGAAGACGATGAGTGGTCAATGTCCAGTTCGACCCTGTTTTGTACCATTTATTTCCTGATATATGTTTTGGGTTACCTAGCGTTGTGTAGATATCCGACGAGTTACGGATTTCTTTCTTTCGATTTAACTTCCGTTTATGATTGCATGCTAGATTAATTGATTTCCTTAAACTGTTTTTGGGCATTTACTTACTACACCATCCTTAAATTTCAATTGATTGTTTTCTTTCTTTTTCTCTTTTGATAGAAATAGAATAGCATGAGATTGAAAATCCACATATGATCATCTAATTGGTTTTATTGGCATGAAAAATGTAAAAAGACAAGCATGAACATATTTAGAAACACAACAAACTATTAGTACCAAAAGGGCACTAATAGAAATGTTAGCATAACTTAAATCCCTAAACCTTAGAATTTTTAGTTGCATAGATATCGAGGACCACTCCCGACTTTCGATTGGATTTCTGGCCGATCCCCAAAAACAAGACTAGTGTTGACTCATAACTTTCATATAGATTGTTTTAAACTACTCATAAAATATAAATCAATCATTCGTGAGGGATATGAGTCTCGACAAGATTCACCGTGGTTTGGTATACTCGACGTGAAAATTGCCGTAAAGGATTAATTGATACCATCCTTTTAGATGAAAGTACTATCAACTATGTAGCACGGACACTCTCCGGAAGCCTTCGTGTCGTGTCTGATACTTCGACACATCCCGACATGCGGTCAACAAGTGTCGAAAAATCCGACACGTGGTCAACTCTCTCCGACATGCGAGTCTAGAATTCCGACACACGATTCCGACACGCACGGGGTCGGGTCACGATAAAATTTTTGCAAGAATGAAAGTGTCGGACTCTCAACTCAATTATGCATTTCACCAACAGAAAATGGTAATAACATTTAGTCTCGATCAAATCATCCTTGATCAAATTGTAACAACGAGGCCTTATTCGATAGAAAGGAATTGATTTGAAATGGAGTCGTTACTTCAAGATGCGATTTCATTTCATCTGTTTGTTCTTGCAAAAGATGGGGAATGCTCATTCCTCCATCAAATAGGGACAAGAGCCAGTCCTTGGCTCGACTTATGGTGTGGCCAATATGGCCAAGCCATTCCTTGGCAAAATATTAAGAAATATTTATGCATATAATGATTTTGAGTGTACCCTTTATTTTTATTGTCACACATTATCCGTTTCAAAGATATTTTAACATTTTTCAATCCAAAAATATGCAAGCACTATAAAAGGAATCATCATATTCTTTCCAAACTTATTTTTCCCATACACATTCAAGAATTACAATGCGTATTTCATTCAGTTTTTCATTTCATTTTCTTCCATTCCTTCCTTTATTTCATTTCTCGCTCGTTCCATGCTGTTAGTTATGGAGTAGGATGTGGACATGGATGTTTTCTTGAAAGAAAAAAAAAAGGGAGAAATTTGCACTTATGGATGTTATTGCTACATAAAACTTAATCATGAAGTCATTGTCCCGTGGATGTAACATGAATGAGCCGAATCTGTTTGGCCACCAAGGAACAATTCCTAGCTTACCAAGCAATGGCATCAAATGCTAATCGAAATGGCATTGTTCTGAAAGTCAAACATTATATAATGGTCGCTTTTAACAAAGCGTCATTAACCACACCTTTGCCCAAATGCAGACGTGCGCTCCTGCATATTCCGATGTTGCGCGATCTTTACTTCTTTGTGAGCCATCTTAAAACGCGTGTGATGACGTTTTGCAGGGGACATTTGTCAGTGTTCGAGATCTCGACTCGATCCGCGAGACAAAATTTAATAAGTCAGAGCTCAATATCACTGCATTTCCTGTTTTACATCCGTTCGGTGGGCCATCTCCAAACAGCTTTTGTTAACACTCATGAAAATGCTTTAAAACAAGAATTAAAAAAATATTTATATAAAGCAAAATTTAGGATTTACAAGCATTCAAATTAAATGAAGTCGAATAATCTGGAATGTTTTTTTTTAAAGCTTTTTTCAAATCATATTATTTAACCTTTTTGCCTTTATATAATGTAGAATTCTTGAAAACTTCAAAAGTTACGTTACATTGATATGTCAATTCTTTCACAATTATTTAAAATACATATTATAATTTTAAATTTTGATGAAAAAGTAAGAAAAAGTTAGTTTTAACTTTTTAGAATTCACAATGAACAAACTCCAATATATTCATGCATTTCAAGGAAAAATAATTGGCCATTCACCTTTGTCCAATTCTAAAAGCATATATATCACATCTTGATAAAGTCTTCCCTATCGATGTTGGTGGCTGAATGGCATGAGTTGCTGTTTCTAAAACACAAGATCATGAGTTTCAACATATGCTCATTAGTAATTTGTGTGTCCCGTTGGGGAATTGCGGTAAAAGCACTCACCCATCTTAACTCAATATATCACAAGTGGTGTTGAGCAATGAGCTCTTCACAGTCTTCAATCTAGAATTCTGTAATAGGTGCCATAATAATATCCGGAGAATAAGTAGCCATAACAGTAGTACTTCCCAACTTGTATGGGGGCTCTATATGAACAATATGAAAAGTTATCTCCAATCTTATGGAATGATGCACAAAATTATTGAAGTTTTCATTTTCAATATCTTAAAGTCTTAGATCTTATATCGAATGACGCTTATGTAGAATTATTGAGGCATTTGTATTAGGCCTCTTTTCACGTGAAAAAGGAGCAAACTAACATAACAAACCATAATTTGAAATGGTCATGATTGGACCATTTTAGGTAGCAAGTATGCTAGAGATATCAAAACTCATATAGTAAATAGATCTATGAAATTACATGGAAAATAATAAGTGATTATTTAAGCTGGTGGATCCATTTAAGCACTATAATATTGGACATTAACAAGAAAAAAAGATGGCTGGTTTTGGTAATAGCGAGATTGTCATTTATTATACCAATGGTAAGTGTAACCTCAAATTTCAAGTTTCAACACACAAAATTTAATTACAAGTCACAAAATAGATAATTGCTTCAGCCAATAACGTACTCATAATTTTGGTAAGGTTGGTGACGAAAATTAAATCTAAATCCCCCCAAAAAGGGAAAATATACGTGCTTGCTTTGGATAGAAAACACTACTTTGCTTGGAGACTAGGTTCTCGATTTCTTGTTTGACCTTCAATTATGTGGCATGTAATTAGCATCTGAGCCCTCGTCAAAAGGGGGAAAAAGAGAGAAGAAAAGTAATTAATAATGACCACTGGGAGTCAAGTTTCTTGTAGATTTTTTCAAATGCTTTTGGGCCAAGAATTTTACCATCAAACACTGTTGCAAAATTATTTATTAGGTACAGTTATTTCGAATTTGATACAACAATTGCCAAAGGCTTTTTACACCCTCTCGTTGGACATAATATGAATCCTAAGTTTTTCCTTCCTCCATAACATGTCTTGCCGGCAAAGGAGGGACTCCGTCCTTTTGAGAAATTATTCATTGTACTTGTCCTAAATTGAATATTCTACTGCTAGATCTTATGGGATCTACATGAGACTATTGAGGTTATACTTGAGTGGTGCTCGGTTTATAAGTGTGAGGGAAAGTCTTACATTTTAAGCTAACTTTCTGGTTGAGAGAGGTCTAAAATTACCCAACACTAGTATTAGAGCATAGATTGCCAATAAATTTGGACCCAACAATCATATGAGAGAGTTATGAGTTAGGCTCAATGTGTAAAGAGGAGATTATTGAGTTGGTCCAGAAACACCCAATATAGATGTATCATTTTCAATAATTTATATTCGATTCATTATGTGTGCTATACTCATCCTTGCATTGAGCGGTGAATACTATTTTCTTCATTTTATTTTGGGCTTCCTTCTTGGCCATGGCTATATAAACACGACACCACAAAATCGCCCTTGCCCAACATTATCATCACATTGAGGTCCCTCTCTCTCTCTCTCTCTCTCTCTCTCACGCACACACGGAGACACGCAGACCCACGTACAGACAAACAAATACGCACACAAAGAAGAAGAAAACATGGAGGTATCAATCCAGTCAATTGCAGTAGCAACGATTCTGGCCGTCCTAACCACATGGGCATGGAGGGTGGTGAATTCGGTGTGGTTGAGGCCGAAGAGGCTGGAGAGGCTCCTGAGACAGCAAGGCCTTTCCGGCAAACCCTACACCTTCCTCTTCGGTGACCTCAAGGAGAACTCGTGGTTGCTCAAGGAAGCCTACTCCAAGCCTATCACCATCTTCGACGACATCAAGCCCCGTCTCTTGCCCTTCTTGCATCAATCCTCCCAAACCTATGGTATGCACATCATCATGTTATCACTCTTTGTGGCACTAATATATTCCTATTCATTAACACTCGCTTGATTTCGTCCATTGATCAATGCTGTTTCTGATGGAGTTTCAGAACATTTGAATTTATTGTCCTTTCATTGAAAATTAATGCTTCCCCGTTTTGAGTTTTGGCAACCAAAGATGTTAATACATCTCAAGTCCTTTAAATATGCTTATTTCGACATACAAGGGATATCTTACTCTACGAAAGCGAACATCAAATAAAACTTGCATGCGACCATGTTATTTGATATATATTTGCACAACACAACATGAATTTCTGGGGATAATTACAAAAAAAGAAGAAGTTCTAAACATGTTATAAATATGCCAATTTTGTCAATATAATTTTAAATATTTCGATAATTTGCCAACACAGTCATTTTGGTCGATTTTAGCAAAAAATTGTTGATGTGGACATGAGTCATTCTAAATTTTTGCAGTTTTTAATAATTTTTATAATTTTCTTTTTCCGTGGCAATATCCATTACAGCCTTAAAATGAAGACCGAAACAGGGGCGTCCCGAGCGGCGACTACCAGCACCAGTACGGCACCTTCCAAGGCGTCGCCAACTACCCGCCGCCGAACCCGCCGCACTAGCAGCCGGCGCCTCCGCCGGGCGCCACCGATCCCTCGGCCCCCTCCTCCTCCACCTCCCCACTATTACCATCATGGGTATCACACCGTCCCAGGTACAAAGTCGCTTCCTTTGGAATCGCTTGCGAGCAGAGTTAACTTCAGGATGTAAAGTTTGAAAGGGGCTGTCGGTGAAAGTTCGATTCAGGGATCATTTTTTTTTCCGTTGATCCTGGAATTTGGTCGTGGTGCATTTGAAATTTCTGTGTGATCATGATGGAATGCTTCTAGGGAATCTTGGGATTTTGATTTTGTCTTATGAACTGCCAATATGCTCACCTCTGTCTATTCACTCTAGCATGGAATGATGTATTAATGGATATGGTTTATCCGGTGGGTTTAGTTTTTTGGCGAAAGGTTCAGCATCCTCATCTTTTGAGACATTGGATGTATGGGGGCGTGGGAGAGGAGTCCATGGAAGATGTTGAAATTATGTGAAATTAATCGGACCAGCACGTTTGTCCTCGTTTTGTTGACTCCTTTGAACGTGGCCGCTTTAGCTGTCAATCATGCTCATACAGAGGAGAATCATATGTTTTGCCCGATGTGTTGTTCCAGGGTTCTCAGAGTTTAAGTCGGATAAAATGCGGAAGCCACTGGTGTCTCGAGTAAAATGCTGTCTACTGAGCATAAATATGGCTCCGCCTATGTGTTCGCCTTACTTTGAAGTCATAAGTGCTCAGATGCGTTTTCAGTTGTGAATTACATCTAGATAGGAGCAGCTAGAGGAAGATGAGTAATTTTAGCCGGCAAATACTGTGACTGATGGGGTTTCCTTCACTGTAGGTGGTGAAATGATCTGTTGTATCCTTTTAAACTTGATCAGATTCTGTAGGACTCAAAAATTGGAAAATGTGTCTCTAAAACCTTTTCTCCTCGGTTCTCTTTTCACCTTTCTCGAATAGATAACTTACGGGAAAAATGAGAACTAAGTATGCCCATATTGATGATTTTACTGATTGCCCTGATGAAACAAAAATGATTGATGATCTTCATTCTGTATGCTTTGCAACATTTTACTGGGGGAGATTTCATTTCACAGAAAAATTTTTCAGGTTATGCTGTTGCTGAAGGAAGACCAGTAAGAGAATCACGGCTGCCTTGCTGTGGTATTGGAGTTGGATGGTTTCTGTAAGTTACTTTCTTTACCAGTGGGTTGGATTTCATGTATTGGCTAGAGCATAGCCAACTGTGAAGCATGATGGAGTCAACAGTCCCTATAACTACAAGGACTGCGTGACAATTCTTGAGCCTGGATGTTGCAGATTATTATGCTTCATGAGTTCAACATTTGTATATTTTGTGATTCTCATTGGTACCTGGCCTTCAAGTTTGAAACCAGAGAAATCCCATGTGATGGTTCTTTTACCGAAATCTGAGCCTTATATTCATCATAATTTCGATAACTTTATGATCATCAGCTAATTTAGGATGTCTGATTTGTTGAAGGTTTATCCTTGGCTTCTTCCTTGGTGCTATCCCTTGGTACATTGGACTACTTCAACAATAAATAAAGAAAAAAGAAAAAAGGGGTCGAAGTAGCAAAATGCTAATCGAAAAGACGTTTTTCTAGAAGTCCAAGACATGGTGATTATCAATTGTCGTCGAACCGCTATCAACAAGGCGTCATTGACTACCGTCTGCCTTTTTGGCTGTGTGGGGCCGACGCTGAACCATCTTCGGCCAAAATGCCAGCGCGCGCTCCTGCATACGCAGGGGATGACGTTTTACTGGGGAAATTGTCAGCGTTCGAGATTTTATCTCCACTCGTCTTTCTTGCCCGCCACGATACATAATTTGATGCGTCTGAGCTAAATCGCACTGCGTTTCCGGTTTTATATCCATTCTGTCGGCCATCCCCAAACAGCTTTTAAAAAGATTGAAAACAAGAATTTAAAAATATTTACATAATTCTTTTTAAGATTTATAAACATTCAAATTAACGAAATGAAGTAATCTGGAGTAATTTTTTTTTTTTTTCAAATCATGTCATCTTGCACCTACCCTTTTGGCCTTAAAATGTAGGGGATGATGTTTTACAAGGAAAATTGTCAGTATTTAGGATTTTGACTTAATGCGTCTTTCTTATCCATCAGGAGACATAAGTTGATGTGTTACAGCTAAATTGCACTGTGTCTCTAGTTTTATATCCATTCGGTGGGCCATCTCCAGATAGCTTATGTCAAAACCCATGAAAAAGCTTGAAAACAAGAATTCAAAAATATTTACATAATTTTTTTTAGGATTTATAAACATTCAAATTAACGAAATGAAATGATTTGGAGTGGTTTTCTTTTTTCTTTTTACTTTTTTTCAAATCATGCCACCTCGCACCTACCCTTTTAGCCTTTGTATAATGTAGAATGCTTGAAAACTTCAAAAATTGCTTTACATTGATGTGTCAAGGCACACGCAATTCTTCCACAATTATTTAAAATTGCTTTACATTGATGCTTTTGCAAAAACGAGGTTAACCAATGTAATCGATGCACGTAGATATCGCATGAACAAGGAACTCTCACGGATAACAATGACTCCTTGCCTTATCTTCGCCTTTATCCCCAGAACGAGCCAAAGTTGCAGCCAGAGAGCGAACAAAAGCTAGAAAACAACCGAAATGACAACCTGTTGCTCTATTCGCAACCATTCAAGTCGACGTCATATGTACATTAGGAGATGATAAACTGCAGATAGTCAAACGATATTGCAAAATTATTTATTAGGCATAAATATTTCAAATTTGATACAACACTTATCGAAGGCTTTTTACACCATCACGATGAACAAGATGTGAATCCCAGGTTTTTCCTTTTTTCAATAACATGCCTTGCCAGCAAAGGAGAGATTCCATTGCCGTTGAGAAATTAGACATTGTACTTGTCCTAAACTGATTTAATACGTGTGCTATACTCATCCTCGCATTTTGAGCGGTGAATAGGCTTTTCTTCTCTTTATTTTGGGTTTCCTTCTTTTTTTCTTTCATTTTTCTTTCATTTTTGATTCCAACTCTGGTCACGGTCAAGAAGCTTCTTGGCCAACAGACACACGGCTCTGTATGTGCTATGGCTATATAAACACCACACCACACAATCGCCCTTGCCCAACATCAAACCATTGAAGTCTCTCGCTCACAGCATACGGACAAATATATACGCACACGCAGAAGAAAAGATGGAGGCATCGATCCAGTCAATTGCACTAGCAACGGTTCTGGCCGTTCTGACCACATGGGCATGGAGGGTGGTGAACTGGGTGTGGCTGAGGCCGAAAAGGCTCGAGAGGCTCCTGAGACAGCAGGGCCTCTCCGGCAAACCCTACACCTTCCTGTTCGGTGACCTCAAGGAGAACTCGCGGTTGCTCACAGAGGCCAACTCCAAGCCCATCGCCGTCTCCGACGACATCAAGCCTCGTCTCTTGCCTTTCTTGCATCAATCCTCCCAAACCTATGGTATGCACTTCTTCATAGTATCACTCTGTGTGGAACTTTTATTTTCCTTTTAATTAACACTCGCTTGGTTTCGTCCTTTGGTCGATGCTGTTTCTGATGGAGTTTCAGAACATTTGAATATACTATCGTTTATCTTGGAAATTCTTACTTCCACGTTTTGCATTTTTGCGACCAAAGATGTTAATGCATCTCAATTCCTTTAAATAATTGCTTATTTTGATATGCACACAATAAGGACATCTTACCATACAAAAGTGACATTAAATAAAACTTGCATGTGACCGTGTCGTGTGACAGCAGACCATGTATTTCATTTGGCACGGTGGCTCTTACCAAGTGCATTGCAGGCAAAGACTCGTTCATGTGGATAGGACCAACACCGAGAGTGCGCATAACGAACCCCGAACAACTAAAGGAGATCTTCTCCAAGATAAACGACTATCCCAGGCCAGGCTCCAATCCCTGGTGAAGTTGCTCGCCGATGGACTCGCGAGTCACGAGGGCGAGAAATGGGCACGGCACAGAAAGATCATCAATCCAGCATTCCACATGGAGAAGTTGAAGGTACATGAAACTATTCCCTGGTCAACTGAATTGAACCACACACATTGACGCCTCAGGATTTCTCTTTTAAATCCTCCTTTGCTTTGGTCTGTTGCTTTTGCAGCTTATGTTGCCCGCATTTTATTCAAGTTGCACTGAGATGGTTGGTAGATGGGAAAAATTGGTATCGGTAGACAGATCCTGCGAGATCGACGCGTGGGTCGACCTTCAAAATTTGACTCGTGAGGTGATCTCTCGAACAGCGTTTGGCAGTAGCTTCGAAGAAGGCAAAAGGATCTTCGAACTTCAGGGGGAACAAGCCCAGCTCACGTTAATAGCCCTTCAGTCGGTGTACATCCCTGGCTGGAGGTAAAATCGTTCATCATCCATAAGCTAATTGAATCTAAATGAGCTTATGGCTTACAATCATGACATTCTTAAAAAAATCCAACTATTTGATTCAATGTTTCGCAGGTTTGTGCCAACTAAGATGAACAGGAGGATGAAGAGCATAGATAAGGAAGTGCGGGCTCTGCTCATGGACATCATCCGCAGAAGAGAGAAAGCAATAAGGGAAGGGGAAGCTGCTGGCGATGATCTGCTGGGGCTGTTGCTGGAGTCAAACATGAAGGAGAATGTCGGGATGAGCCTTCACGATGTGATCGAGGAGTGCAAGCTTTTCTACTTCGCTGGACAAGAGACCACTTCGGTCTTGCTGGTTTGGACCATGGTCTTGTTGAGTGTGCACTCGAATTGGCAAGCACGAGCTAGGGAGGAGGTCCTCCAAATCTTCGGAAGCGGAAACCTGACCCTGACGGCTTAAGCCACCTCAAGATTGTAAGTTCAATGCTCTTTTCCTCTTTTGTTGAGAATGGGACTCATAATAGGTCCGATCTAGAGAGTTCTTCACGAGCATCTTTTATCACATGACACATGATAATCATTCTATAATTACTGGATGCGATTTTCCGATCCTTAGTAGATGAAATGTTTGTTTAAATATAATGTTATCCTATGAAGATGAACACGACAATGAAGTGACAGGACAATTTCTTTGCACACTTGAATTGAACTTGGATTTCCTCTCGACACAAGAACCTGACTTTTTGGACAATAGCCTCCAGCCCCTTTTTCTGGATAAATTACAATATATTTCCATCTCTTCGAGGATATTGATATCATTCCAGCATCGTGATCGTTCATAGATGCTCCTACATGCGCATCTCTACCATATGAATTCTTCTAAGAATTTGTCGTAATCAGGTCACAATGATCTTAAATGAGGTGTTGAGGCTGTATCCACCGGTGACTGAGCTGGGGCGGAAGGTTCCTACTGAAACAAAACTCGGGAAGCTGACCATACCCCGGGAGTCCAGCTCTCAATGCCGACACTCCTCATCCACCATGATCAAGAACTTTGGGGCGAGGATGCCGAGGAGTTCAAGCCAGAGAGGTTTGCCGAGGAGTGTCCAAGGCCACCAAAACCAAGTCTCCTTTTTTCCGTTCGGATGGGGCCCTCGTATATGCATCGGCCAAAACTTCGCGTTGATAGAGGCAAAGATGGCGCTCGCCATGATTCTTCAGCAGTTCACCTTCGAGCTCTCTCCATCTTATGCGCATGCTCCTTCTAATGTCATCACCCTCCAGCCACGATATGGTGTTCAGGTCATCTTGCGCAAGGCAAACTAAAAGTTAGAGATCAGGGTGACATGTAGTGTAGACAAATACGTGGATAGATATAATGTCGCACTACACCATTTTCGAAGTTTGTACGTTGTTGTTTAAGAATAGAAGTTTAGTGGTTGTAAACGTAATCAAATGGCCTCTTAACTAAGTGACCGGTTATTTTAGTTTAATAACAGCAAGACGCTGGATGTATCTGAATCTTCCTTTCAGGAAAACCCCAGTAGAAGATAAGCTATGCTTTTTCCTAGTGCTATAATAAACCCATTTATTTCTTTTCAGATGCTGATCTGGATGACTTTTATATTAATTTTTTTTTTGTCAATCCCGAATCAAAAGTTAGCTTTTAACATATAGAGATTATAAATGAGTCTAATTTCACTCAAGCCATGTTAATTTTAAAAATTTCAAAGATTTAATCCAAAAATCAACCTTTTAGAAAAAGTCAATCAAATAGTTGATTTTAGAGTTTGTTAATTTCTATCTATATTTTTTTTGACAAAATTTTCCATATTCTGGCCTCTGGAAATGTTGTAAGCTCGCCAGCCAGTGAACATTTTGGTTGATCAGTAGGTTCAGGTCCTTATTTGAAACTTGTTAGCCATTTCGGGTTTTTATTTGAAATAATAATCACTTCGAATCTTTATTTGAGAAAGTAGACTCACTTTGAATCTTTATTTGAAACTTTTGCTATAAATAAACAGCTCATTTAAACATAAAACCACGGCATAAAATTAACTCACGATTCAAGTTCGAAACAGAAAAAACGCGCACGGCTCTCTGCAACTTGATGTGTGCGGCTTCTTTTCTTTCGTACGATTTTTAAGCTGCTTCACGTACGCTAAAGGGGACATTCGTGTGCCCAAAGGTCAAATATTTGACCTGGGCTCACCAGCTCTTTTCCGGCTCCACGTGCGGAGAGATTTTTCCTTTCTTCTACGTGCACAGGGCTTCGGCAACTCTTGTGAGGCTGCAGCAGCTTCACGCCAAACTGAGAATTCCTATTTTATTATCATAGGTGTGCCAGAGTCAACAACTTTGACTCAGGGCCCCACGGCTTCATTTCCTTTTTCAAGGGGCAGGGATTCTTTTCTTTTTCTTATTCTTTTGTCTTGCTTTGCACGTCCCATAGAAAAAGTCCAAGAAACAAAATTGTTACTTCTTTCTTTATCTGATTTCCAATCCTTGGAAGGTGCTACGGCTATATAAACACGACACCACACAATCGCATAAACACGACACCACACAATCGCCTTTGCCCAACATCAAACGATTGGAGTCTCTCTCTCACAGCATACAGACAAATAGATACGAACACGCAGAAGAAAAGATGGAGGCATCGATCCAGTCAATTGCTTTAGCAACGGTTCTGGCCGTTCTGACCACATGGGCATGGAGGGTGGTGAACTGGGTGTGGCTGAGGCCGAAAAGGCTCGAGAGGCTCCTGAGACAGCAGGGCCTCTCTGGCAAACCCTACACCTTCCTGTTTGGTGACCTCAAGGAGAACTCGCGGTTGCTCACAGAGGCCAACTCCAAGCCCATCGCCGTCTCCGACGACATCAAGCCTCGTCTCTTGCCTTTCTTGCATCAATCCTCCCAAACCTATGGTATGCACTTCTTCATAGTATCACTCTGTGTGGCACTTATACTTTCTTATAAATTAACACTTGCTTGGTTTGGTCCTTTGGTCGACACTGTTTCTGATGGAGTTTCAGAACATTTGAATAATACTATTCTTTATCTCGGAAATTCACTTCCCCGTTTTGTGTTTTTGCGACCAAAGATGTTAATGCATCTCAATTCCTTTAAACAATTTCTTATTTTGATATGCACACAATAAGGACATCTTACCATACGAAAGCGACATTAAATAAAACTTACATGTGACCATGTCGTGTGACATTTAGACAGTAATTACTAATTACATTGCCACACACACGTATATATAGAAGCACAACACAGCATAGATTTCTGGGGATAATTACCGAAAAGCAAAACGATCACAAATATATTATAAGAATGCCTTTTAGTCATAAATTTTTCAATTTTGCCAAATTAATCCTATGCCTTTTGAAAATTTGCTAATATAATCATTTCAAACAATTTTGACAAAAATTGTAGATGTGGATGCCAACCTTCTCATATGGCATGTCTGACATTGATCCGAATAATTTTACAATTTATAATAAATTTTCTGAAATTTATTCTTTTTTTTCCTTTTTTTATTTTTTTTAACTATTGCCATGCCCTCGCCAACTCTAGGCAACGGTGTTTGGCCCTCACATGTGGTTAGCGATCTCTGCCAGCCGCCACCAAGGCCCTAGACCAGTGAAGGGAAATAAGTGAAAAACATAACAAAGAAAAAGGAAAGAAAAAAAAAGGAAAAATAATGAAAATTGCAAATATTATTCACTTCAACGTTGACTATACCATATAAAAAGGCTAAAAGGTAGTTCACGTTAGTGCCGGCCATGATAATTATTATAACCATCTTTTCCCCTCGTCAATATGAATTAAGTCACCCATTTACAAGCAATCCTAAAAAACAGCAGATCGTGTATTTCATTTGGCTTCGTGGCTCTTACCAAGTGCATTGCAGGCAAAGACTCGTTCATGTGGATAGGACCAACACCGAGAGTGCGCATAACGAACCCCGAACAACTAAAGGAGATCTTCTCCAAGATAAACGACTATCCCAGGCCAGGCTCCAATCCCCTAGTGAAGTTGCTCACGAATGGACTCTTTGATCACGAGGGCGAGAAATGGGCACGGCACAGAAAGATCATCAATCCAGCATTCCACATGGAGAAGTTGAAGGTACATGAAACTATTCCCTGGTCAACATTGATGCCTCAGGATTTCTCTTTTAATTCCTCCTTTGCATTGGTCTGTTGCTTTTGCAGCTTATGTTGCCCGCATTTTATTCAAGTTGCACTGAGATGGTTGGTAGATGGGAAAAATTGGTATCGGTAGAGAGATCCTGTGAGATCGACGCGTGGGTCGACCTTCAAAATTTGACCCGTGAGGTAATCTCTCGAACAGCGTTTGGCAGTAGCTTCGAAGAAGGCAAAAGGATCTCCGAACTTCAGGGGAACAAGCCCAGCTCACGATAATAGCCCTTCAATCGGTCTACATCCCTGGCTGGAGGTAAAATCGTTCATCATCCATAAGCTAATTGAATCTAAATGAGCTTATGGCTTACAATCATGACATTCTTAAAAAAATCCAACTATTTGATTCAATGTTTCGCAGGTTTGTGCCAACTAAGATGAACAGGAGGATGCAGAGCATAGATAAGGAAGTGCGGGCTCTGCTCATGGACATCATCCGCAGAAGAGAGAAAGCAATAAGGGAAGGGGAAGCTGCTGGCGATGATCTGCTGGGGCTGTTGCTGGAGTCAAACATGAAGGAGAATGTCGGGATGAGCCTTCACGATGTGATGGAGGAGTGCAGGCTTTTCTACTTCGCTGGACAAGAGACCACTTCGGTCTTGCTGGTTTGGACCATGGTCTTGTTGAGTGTGCACTCGGATTGGCAAGCACGAGCTAGGGAGGAGGTTCTCCAAATCTTCGGAAGCGGAAACCTGACCCTGACGGCTTAAGCCACCTCAAGATTGTAAGTTCAATGCTCTTTTCCTCTTTTGTTGAGAATGGGACTCATAATAGGTCCGATCTAGAGAGTTCTTCACGATTTTATCACATGACACATGATGATCATTCTATAATTACTGGATGCGATTTTCCGATCCTTAGTAGATGAAATGTTTGTTTAAATATAATGTTATCCTATGAAGATGAACACGACAATGAAGTGACAGGACAATTTCTTTGCATACTTGAATTGAACTAGGATTTCCTCTCGACACAAGAACCTGATTTTTTGGACAATAGCTTCAAGCCCCTTTTTCTGGATAAATTACAATATATTTCCATCTCTTTGAGGATATTGATATCATTCCAGCATCGTGATCGTTCATAGATGCTCCTACATGTGCATCTCTATCATATGAATTCTTCTGAGGATTTGTCGCAATCAGGTCACAATGATCTTAAATGAGGTGTTGAGGCTATATCCACCGGTGACTGAGATGACGCGGAAGGTTCCTAAGGAAACAAAACTAGGGAAGCTGACCATCCCCCCGGAAGTCCAGCTCTTAATGCCGACACTCCTCATCCACCATGATAAAGAACTTTGGGGCGAGGATGCCGAGGAGTTCAAGCCAGAGAGGTTTGCCGAGGAGTGTCCAAGGCCACCAAAACCAAGTCTCCTTTTTTCCATTCGGATGGGGCCCTCGTATATGCATCGGCCAAAACTTCGCGTTGATAGAGGCAAAGATGGCGCTCGCCATGATTCTTCAGCAGTTCACCTTCGAGCTCTCTCCATCTTATGCGCATGCTCCTTCTAATGTCATCACCCTCCAGCCACGATATGGTGTTCAGGTCATCTTGCGCAAGGCAAACTAAAAGTTAGAGATCAGGGTGACGTGTAGTGTAGACAAATACGTGGATAGATGTCATAATACATCATTTTCGAAGTTTGTACGTTGTTGTTTAAGAATAGAAATTTAGTGTTTGTAAACGTAATCAAATGGCCTCTTAACTAAGTGACCGGTTATTTTAGTTTAATAACAGCAAGACGCTGGATGTATCTGAATCTTCCTTTCAAAAAAACCCCAGTAGAAGATAAGCTATGCCTTTTCCTAGTGCTATAATAAACCCATTTATTTCTGTTCAGATACTGATCTGGCCAATGACCAGTAAAGATGGCTTTATTATCCCTATTCTCCAGATTTTAACGTGCACTAGAGGATACAAAAATTGAACCACATTTCTCCAAAAAGGAGAAGAACCACACCAGCTTTATTTGTGCCAGAGACCTTCAACTGCTTGGTCCAAAGCAAATGGAGCCATTGCCGTTAGTGAAACTGTGATTTGGGGATCATTTTTTCGTTGATCCTGTAATTTGGTCGTGCTGCATGGGAATTTCTGTGAGATCTTGATGAAATGCTTGTAGGGAATCTTCAGATTTTAATTTTGTCTTATGAACTGCTATCTTTGCTAATTCACTCTAGCATGGGATGATGTGTTAACGGATATTTCTTAAAAAACAAAAAAAGTCATTTTTCATTTCTTTCTTTTGCTTTGTCATTTTCAAATAATTTCCTATTCATTTCTATCAATCCATTGATCAAAAGTCAATTCCGAATCAAAAGTTGGCTTTTTACTTGAAAATATTATAAATGATTCTAATTTCACTCTAGCCAAGTTAACTTTCAAAAATTTCAAAGATTTAACCCAAAAATCAACCTTTAGAAAAAGTCAATCAAATATTTGATTTTTGGTCAAATTTGTGACCAAAAAGTTTGGAAAATTAAAATATCCACAAAAATTTCCATTTTATTTTCAATTTGACTTTAGCGTCAAATTCAACTAAAAATAAAATTACTTTTGTTCTAGTCATAATTAGACCTAGTTCCTTTTACAAAATTTGATTTATGGATCATTATCCATTCGCTCGTTCATTTAGTTTCGAGAATGGTCATGTTAAAATGCCCTAATTAAGGAGTCCAAATCAATAATTATGTTTTGCAAATGGACACTTTCATTGTACTCATTTTCTTGAGATCAGTCCAAATCTGGGATTCCATTTTAGGAGATTCATTTGGGAACTTTTCAATTAGAGGAATTCAACCTTCTTGAATATAGGAAAACCAAGCTAATAAACTAAAGAAATTCAAGTTGATCCATTTGAGACTAAAATTTAATTTCGCGAATTAAGTTTCAATTTTACCATTAAACCTTGATTCATTTATATCATAAGAGTTGTGACATCGATTCAAAGTCAATTCAGATACAATAGGCTACCCTAGGTATGAGCAATTAATCGAATAAGTGCCTTGCGATATTACTTGAATTCAATTTCGAGTAATTTGTGATTTCGATCAAGAAATTATGTGAAATTGCCCAATTTGGCCTAAAAAGTCCAATTGCTTGTACCCATAATGCAAGTCCATTATTTTTCTTGTTAATTAAGTAATTAAGTCAATATAAAATAACTGAATCGCATTTATATGGTTTTAATTAGTTTGCTTTCTTTATAATCGGACCATTGTTCCTCAAATTGAACAATTTTTCTTTCCAATTTGATCCTTGAGGGTCTAAATTACATAAAATTTAGGACTTCAGAGGCCAAGACATCGGAGCCATCGCCGAATCAATTGAATCGGCATGCATCATTCCCCAGGACCGCTCGTTCCTGATACAATCTTGTTTCGAGGTGGAATTTTGGATCAAAATGAGGGGGGACCAATTGCAAGATTTTGGGATTGAAAATCGAACCGACCGGTCATGAAACTGGGAACCGAATTGACTAACCAGTTTAGTCTAGTCGATTAGGTCTGATGGAATTGGTAAGTTTGCTATTTTATACCAAAAATAAAATTAAATAATGTTGCAGTTTGCTGCTTGTGGCATGGTGCATAAATACATGCAGCTTGCTACTTGTCCCTTGGGAGTTTCCTCATCCACACAACAAGCTTTTCTCTATACTCTTTGTTACTAACAAAAGATAGTTCATCAACAAAGGTAAAGGGCCTTTCTATTATCTCAATACTCCATGAAAGAGTAGTTCTTTAGCAAGAGAGGGATAAGACTTTGACTTGAGATTAAGCTGACAAGTCTTGTAATGAATGCTGGGTTAGTATCTTGAAAGGCTAATTCTCCTTTTTACCTGAAGTTCTCGCATTGACGATTTCTCATTTTTTTTCTTCCGGGGCTTGACCTGGGATACAACTTGTTGGGAGTAGGTTTTGGCTTGCCTCTTTTCACTTATTAGGAGGATAGGTTCTGTTGGTATTAGTTGAGCTTAAGGGGCCTCACTGACTAAATCCATCCATAAACCTAAATTCCAATGATCTTGTAACCAAAGCATCAGAACAAAGTTCTACGATGACCCTTCTCAAGACTCGAGGCTCCACAGCCAAGATCAGATTCTTTGTTCTTTAGCATCGAAAGCATGAATCGCGTCATCGACCACCATCTGCTACCAAACAAGTAGATCCAATTTGCTTCATATATTATAATTGGAGGAAATTGGGAGGCGTTAGGGTTTGTTTATTGAGAGATTTAAAAATATGTATTTAATATATATGATCAACCGATCTAGTCTGGTCAATCCGATCAGTCCAATTCTCACATTAGATCTAGGAACCAAACCGACCGGCCACCGATTCCAAGAATGGGAATTAGGAACCAGACCACCTTCTCTGGGAATCGCCCAAAACCGGGGGGTTCGGTCAGGGAGGTTCTTAGTTCGGGCGGTTCCCATTGTACACCTCTAATTGATCTGATCAATTTGACTATAGCCACTGGCGGAAGAGGCTGATTACGCCCTCCACTGGTTAGCTCTTGGTGGCTGACAACCACTATTGAGTTTATTATTGTGTGTATTTTATTCTTATGCTTTTCAGCTTTCCATATTTTGCAAAAATATCCATAGATTCTGTGAAATCACAAATTTACCTTTGATTAGGCCTTAATCGCAAATTCTATTTAAACTTTTGATTTTGGTACATCGACACCATTAAGATGATCATGTGCTATATTTTGACTTAATCCATAATAAACTTAATTAGGCCATTCGATCAAGTTTCGACCGTCAGATCGAATCGACGACCAATATTTGATCTTAAAGGGGGACTATACAAGATTTTTCCCTCCAAAACTTTGGGGAGTTTTGATAATCTGTATTTTTAGATCTGAACAGGAATTTCTCTCTCAAAAACTCTCTCCTCTCTCTTTCCCATCACTTCTCTTTCCCTTTCTCTCTCTCTCGCTCACGCGATTGCGCGTCGACCACCGCCGCGTGGAGACCCGCAAGCCGAGTACCAAGATCCACCAGCTCCACCAGCTCCACCAGCTCGTTTCTTCTCCCATTGTCACTACTTGGAGCTCCAATGATTGTCGGAGCTCCTTGATCAGCCCGGTCAACCGATCGAACCAATCACTAGCACGACTTCTAGTGATTCCAGTTGTCAGTTCAGCGGTTGGTCGCAATGACCAACTGGCATCTCTCGACGTTGCACCACCTCCAATCATCTTCTTTAACCTATCTTGAAGAACTAGGTGATTGAAAAACCACTTAGCTACCTGTGGCATTCTGATTTTCGAGTCTGATTTCGATGAGACGAGTTGGGCTTTCCATTGATGTCCCTATAACATTTTTCTCTAAATTGGCCACTCACGAGTTAACTAGCCTATCATGTGAAGCCGTTAAGGAATCTAAACGCAATAGACTTGAGAATTTGACTAGGAATCAACTACTCGACCGTGTTAATCTGCAAGGGTCATTACGGCACCGACAAAATTGATCAGAGACCGGAGATAGGTCGATTTGATAGAGGTATGCGATTAGTGCGTGGCTGATTCCACCTAATTGCAAAATTTCTGTCGAACGACACTAGACCGATTTTTCTATTATTTTCATATCCCGTGTCCGTATTTGAAACAATGAGATTTTCATGACAACCGAGAGTTGCCAATGTGTCGAAGATGTACTTTGTGGCTCGAAAATAATTGATCATGGGTCAATTGCATTAAAAACCTAAAAGCTACCCTCAGATTAGGACGTGCTAAAATCACGTTATATTGAAATTAACCACGAAATTGAACTCGATTTCAAAAATTGAAAGTTATGTCATGTCACGATTCATTTTAGGAACATCGACTCATCTTCCGAAAATTTTTCGGAGATTCCGAGATTTTTACAAAAAATCAATTCGGACGATTCGGAAAACAAACGTAAATTCAAATAGTCTAGATTGAAGGGAACTTTGACTCCTGCAGACCGAGCTATTTGGTGGCAGGAAAGTGTGGAAATTATACGGGCTTTTTCTTCATCAAAATTGGACTTCGAATTGGAGAAATTGAAGATGAAATTGAAGTCAAAATGAGGAAATTCGAAGCTAAGGAGGAGGGCTGGAATTTTGGCATCAATATAAGCAAACATGGATATTCCAAGCAAGAAAGAATTAGGGGACATTGTGATAAGTTTGAAGATCAAAGGGGGACCAAGCTTTAATTAATCAATATATTTTTCTTAACTTTTGCTTCTCTCTTTCCACCCATCTTCTTGAACGTCCAAGCTGGCTTCCATCTTCTCGTGCGGATGACCCCTACATCGATGTCTACAGCTTCAATCTTCTTTGTCTTTGCCGCTTCATCCCTTCATCTCTCTCTCTCTCTCTCTGTGCCGCCGCAGTCCACTAAACCTTGTTGCTCCATCGTCGCAACCGCCTCATCCACCATCACCCTCCACCGAAACCCTTCCTCCACTCACATATGCCACTTCCACCCACTATTTCTCCTCTGCACCACACGTCCGAAGCCACCTCAACTTCGGTCAACCAAAGGAGTTTCTCCCCCACCAGAGTTGACCGTCTTCTTCACGTGCCAACTCGCCCGTCTCCACGAAGCCGAGCTTCGTTGCCGCATCCACCGCAAGTTCAACCGAAGAAAGTCCAGCTCCTTCGGTCTTGAACCGTAGGCTTTGTTGGCCGATTCTAGCTGGTTTGAGCTTCCCTCGGCCTCGCCGTGAGTTCAAGTCTTGGCCATTGTTGCGCCGCCGTTGCCATGAGCCAATTTTCGTGCTAACCGGTGAGTTTGTGTTCTAATCCATATTTAGTAGGCTAATGACATTTAGAGGTGGATTAGTTAGCTAATTAGTGGGTTAGTTAGTCTAATTAAGTTTAGGATGGTTTAGTTAAATTAAGTATATAGTTAGTTATTTAGTTAGTTTTAATTAGTATATAGGTGGATATAGTTAGGAATTAGTTAGTTTATTTAATTAGCGTAATTAAATAGAATTAGGTAGAATGGTTAGATTTAATTGTTAGTAGATTATTTAGCCTAGTTAGTTTAGGTTAATTTAAGTAAATGCTTTAAATTTATTTATTTTGTAATTTATTTAATTTCTAGTAATTTATTTAATTATTAAATATTTTCTGAAAATTAGGTTAGGATAGTCAGTGACCGGAATTTCGTACCGATTGCAATGGTGTGTTCAGATTTCGCAATTGGATGTTAGTGCAAATTGAGTGTTGATTGGATTTTTGGTAATTTATTCCATAAATTGTGAATTTCAATATTTATTCAGAAATTCCCGAGTGTCGGGTTTTAACATCGAAAATATTTGTATATACTATATAAAACAATGAGATTTTAAATTGGAGGATATCAATTTTTCGGATTCGATCTGATCGTGTACACACACATGACTATTTTCACCGGGTGTTTTTTGTCACGCCCCAATCCTCAGGCACGCGCACATCCCTTACTTTTGGTCGATTTTAAAATGCGATATCCCAAGACTGTATATCGCCGACCCTTTCGTTTATATATATGCACATGCGGAAGTAGTTATAAATCCCCAAACAATAAAACAATGTGACAGAAAAGCAAGCCATATTTTTCATACTGAAAATTCTCAACTACTCTTTTATACACGCATCTCATAGTATTCTACAATACTATATATACGTAAGTCTGATCTAACATCTATTCACATGCAGACAAGGTCTGACAAGATAGGACGGGATCTCAGTCCTCATCCTGGTCGTACTTGGGGTCCTTCTCCATGTACTCCTCTTCGAGTTCCTCATCAGGGATCTCCTCGTCAGATTCCCCCTCCTTAGGCTCCTCATCCGGGTCCTGAAATGGTTATTCAATAACCATTAAAACAACGTCTCAGCAAGTTCTACCCCCTAAGACCCGATTAGTAAACTAATACACTTTAGGGCCGCCTATGCATAACATGAGTCAGATGACTTACCTTGGCCTCAAATTCCACCTACATATTAGCACTGATCAAATAGGCATCCAAGCAATCACATCACTGATCGAAGCATCGATCAAGTCGACCTAGTTGATTACATGCCAACAAGACCACTCACGGTCATTTCCATTATTCCAACCCATTTACAACATCAATTCAAGGCAATGATCAATCGACCTAGTCGATTATGTCTCAATCAACCATTCACCAATCATTCCATTCAATCAATCAATTCACAACATCAGATTAAAGCAATGTATCACATCAAATCACACTCAGATCGAATCATCGATCAATCAACTTAGTCGATTACACATTAAACGAATCATTTCTAGGTCATTCATTCCCTCCTATATAACCTTAAATGGTATACTTAATCACAGAGCTCCATCAATGCTCTCGGGCATCGACTTTGCCAAGGTGACGTATACACTAGACAATTGCGTGCGTTCTTTATGGCGTCGTTTTCGCCAGTGATATCCCAAATCACCGAACCACACATGCCTATAACAATGTATTCAATAGACAATTGTGTGCGTTCTTTAAGGCGCCGTTTTCGCCAGTGATGTCCTTAATCACCGAACCACACATGCCTATGACAATGTGTTTAATAGACAATTGCATGCGTTCATTAAGGCGTCATCTTCACCAATGATGTCCTTAATCATTGAACCACACATGCCTATAACAATATATTCAATAGACAATTGCATGCGTTCTTTAAGGTGCCATTTTCGCCAGTGATGTCCTTAATCACTGAACCACACATGCCTATAACAATATGAGTGCTCAAACCGATACGTGCGTTCTTTAAGGCGCCGTTTTTGCCAGTGATATCCCGAATCACCGAACCACGTAGGTCTATAATGATGTATGTACTAGACCGATACGTGCATTCTTTAAGGCGCCGTTTTCGCTAGTAACATCCTTAGTCACTGAACCACGTAGGCCCATCACACCGTACCTGATCGGTTATAACCTAGAGTATTTCTAATTCACTCTCATGATTCCATCCACTTTACAACTTAATAAAGAATTATAAATGCTAAATAAATATACTCAGCCATCTACTAATCAATCATTCAATTTCATTCAATTCCAAACAATTAAGGAACAATTCCTCAAATTGCACAATCAATTCAATTCAGCACAACTTAGAGCTCAAATAAATAAACGAGTTGTGACATCCCGATTTTCCAATTCTATTTTCAATAAATTGAGACGGGCATTTCGTTGGCACGCATATAGTTCCTTTCCTTGAGTCGGCCACTCATGTGAAAACTAGTCTATCGAGTGAAGCTGTTAAGAGTTTCTAATGCATTAGACTCGAGAATTTGGCCAGGAAGCGACCTTTCGACCGAGCTAATCTGCAAGGGTCATTACGGCACAAATAAAAGTCGATTAGAGACCGGAGATAGGTTGACTCGATAGAGGCATGTGATTGAATGTGGGTGATTCCACCGGATCGCATAATCCTTGTCGATCGACACTGGACCGACTTCTCTGTCGATTGGGTACCTTGTGTTCGTATTTGAAATCTTGAGATTACCCCGACAACCGAAAGTCGCCAATGTTTCAAAGATGTACATTGTGGCTTGAGATGATCAACCACAGGTCAAATGCGTGAAAATTTCTAAAAGCTACCCGGTAGGTTGGGCCGCGCTAGTATCGTGCCAAAGTGAAATTAACCGTGGAATTGAGATCGAATTCGAAATTGGAAGTCCCAAAGTGTCACAAATCATTTCGGGATCATTGAATCATCTTTGGAAGATTTTTCATGCAATCCGAGTTTTTCAAAGAATTAAACCAGAGAATAGCTAATTCGGCTCTAGAAATTAGTAGGCCCGCTTTTGGTCGTACTTTTGGGAATTAAGTTGGTTCTACGGATTAGTGAAGATGTTAATTGAAGTGTGGTGACATTGGATTAATTTTATGACTTCATTTGATTCATTGGAAGAGAATCAAGTGGAAGTGAAGAATTTGTTGTACAAAGTTTTATGCTTGCGGAAAAGTAAAATGAACCCATTGGAGAAAGGTTGTGGGAGATAGTGGAAGATGACGCCGTGTGAGGTCATGGTGGTGAAATGTGTGAGGGATTAAAGAAAAGGAAAAAGAAAAGAAAAGAGCCCCCACTCCTTCTCTCTCCTCCCTCTCTTCTTCCTCTCTCCCGTTGGCTTCTCCTCCATCTTCATTGTGCGAAGACCAGAAAATTTCAGAGAAGAAGGAGCTGCAGCCATGGTCGTCCACTCCCGCTCGCACGCCGCCGTCGCCGCCGTCGCCGTGTGTCCGCCTCGCGCCGCCCGTGTGCTGCTCGCCGGTCCGCTCGCGCCCGCGCTCGCCCGCGCTTGGCCGGCATCCCGAGCTGCTGTTCAGCTCGTGCAAGAGCTACCGGAGCTCGTCCCCGCCACCGTCGACCTCCGCCCTAGCCCGCCGGAGCTTCGCCTTGCCTCCGCCGCCCTTGGCCGCCCGAACCGGCGCCGGATCCGCCCCATCTCGGCCCCGATCAGCAACCCAGAAAATGGGTATGGCAGCCCTTCGTGGCCCGTTTTGGCCGCCTTCCCGAGCTCGGATGCTCGGCCCGCTTTGAGAAAGTCGATCCTCGCGTCGTCCCTCGTTTTGGTTCGCTCGGCTCCTAATCCGGTGAGTTTAGCTCACTAAACCTGATTAGACGGTTAATGATGCTTTATGGGTACTTAGTTTATGTTAAGTGTTATTAGGTGGTTAGTTTAATTTATTTAAGTGTAGATTATATTAAGGTGTTTGATTAACTTAAATTATGTTTAATTTAAAGTTAAGTGAGTGTTTATATTAGTATAAATCTTGATGTGACATAAAGGAATTTACTTTTGATTTATTTAAATATCTCGAAATTATTGAATAATTAAATAATATTTATTAAAATATTATTATTTAATTATTTTCGGAATAAATTAAATTATTTATTAAATTCGAAAATTTTGGCGAGACCTTAAATTCTCAGAATTTCGTGCCGGTCATTCTTTGTGTAGTCGGATTTTGAAATTGATGATTGGATGTTATAAATTGAGCGTGGATCGTGAAATATATGGATATTATTATTATATTAATTTTCGGAATAAATTTAATTATTTAATAAATTCTGAAAATTATTTGGGAACCTTATTCTCTCAGAATTTCGTGCTGATCGCTGCTGTGCAAGTAGAATTTGAAATTGATGATTGGTTGTGGCGAATTGAGTGTGATTGCGATTTATGAGGATTCTTTAGAAAACCCTAAGTGTGGGAATTGATGGGAGATTGGCCGTGATTAACCACCTATTAGAGGTCGTGCCTAGTGAGGCCGTGATTAACCACCGATTGGAGGTTGTGCCTAGTGAGGCCGTGATGAACCACCTATGAGAGGTCGTGCCTAATAGGGCCGCGATGAACCACCTAAGAGAGGTCGTGCCTAATGGGGCCGTGATTGACCACCTATTAGAGGTCGTGCCTAGTGGGGCCGTGATTGACCACCTATTAGAGGTCGTGCCTAGTGAGGCCGTGATGGACCACCTATGAGAGGTCGTGCCCAGTGAGGCCGGGATGGACCACCTATGAGAGGTCGTGCCCAGTGAGGCCGTGACGGACCACCTGATTACAGGTCGTGCCGAGTGGGGCCGTGATGCCACTGATTTATCTTCGCCGAGTAGGGCCGTAGTTGAGAGCAATGATTGATTTGCTAGAATGACATGTAATCGGCCGAGTCGATGGATCGCTGAGACGATCCAAGTGGTTGAATTGTTTGATAATGTGATTGTGCCATGGTTGTTTGGTTATCATAATTGTACGTGGTTGAATTATATAAATTGTGCTAACCTGCAGATGAAGGCTGAGGCGAGGTAAGTCTTCTGTGTGATGTGGCTAGGCCACCCTGGCGTATTTTCTTTCTAATAGGGGTTTAGGGGTTGAACTTGCCGAGACGTTGTCTCAGTGGTTATTGAATAACCATTTCAGGTTCCTAGTGGATGGAGCGGCCAGATAGCTTTGGTTGGCCTTGAAGAGTTGGAGAAGTGAAGGCATAAGGATTTGAGATCGTGTCCGACTTGTAGGTCGTAGGACAATTCCTTTTTAAGAGCCGGTCTTGTGTAGACTGTTGTCCATAGACTTCTGTTTGTAATTCTGTTGAATTATGAAAGTGTTTTGTTGTGGTTTTGTTTCCTGCTTTTCTATCCCGTATGTTATTGTCAGGGGTTTTATAATACGTTCCGCTTGCGCATTAATAAATTTAATGGGGTCGGCGACACTACCTGGGAATGTCGCATTTGATCGACCGAAGTGGGATGTGCGCGCGCTCGGGGTTCGGGGCGTGACAGGCTGCACCACGACAATCAGCACGAAATTCCGATCACTGGCCATCCTAGTTGAATTTCCGGAAAAATAAATAATTAAATAATAAATTTTGAAAATTAAATAAATAAATACAATAAATTCAATTTAGCACAATATAAAACTCAATTAAATAAATGGACTGCACCACGGTCATCGGCATAAAATCCCGGTCATTGGTCATCACAATTGAATTTCCAGAAAATAAATAAATAATTAATTAATTTCGAAAATTAATATTTAATTCCTAAAAATTCCATTTAGGCCCGAATTGCCTAATTAACACCCGATAAAGGGTCGGGAAAAATCCCAAGAAGCATCCAATACATACTATAGGCCATTCTCTACTTAAGTACAATAACCAAACAACTAATATGCAATACAATTAACTAATAATCGCTAATCAATTCTAATCTAACCACCTGATTACGCTTAACTAACACTAATCAACATTTAAGTATAATTAACAAACTAAGAAGGCATTAGTGAGTAAAACTCACTCAAAACGACGGGATCAACGCGAGGATCGACTTTCCTCAAGGCGGGCTAAGCATTCGGGCTCGGGAAGATAGCCAAAACGGGCCACAAAGCTGCTACCATACCCATTTCTACACTCTCTGTGTGCTGCTAGTTGAGGCGGTTCCGGCGTTGGTTAAGACGACCAAGGGCGACGGAGGGCAAGGCGGAGCTTTGGCAAGGTTGAACAGTGGCCGGATGGAGCTGGGTGGTGGTTCGACGGCTTCCTCAGCCGCTCACAAGGTTGGACAGAGGCCGAACAGGGCTAGGGTCGCATGGCTGAATGGCAAGAGCATGAAGGGTGGGCGGTGGATGCGCGAACGGCGGAACGGCGGCATGCGGTCGAGCAAGTGGCGGACGACATGGCCGCGGCCCTTCAGCGACACCGGTTGCTTTGCCTCGCTTCGTCGATCTTCACACGTACGTAGAAGGAGAAAGAAGCGTCGATGGCGGCTGAAGGGGATGAGGGAGAGGCGAGGGCGCAGGCGGGCGCGGCGGGGGATGCAGCAGCCCGGCGGCTCCGGTGTGACAAAGAACCCCTTCAACCGATGTTGGTTGCCGCTTCGTTTCGCTTCGCTGCCTTCGAATGACCAAGCGGGAGGAGGAAGAGAGAGTGTCGAGAGAGATAAGGATAAGAGAGAGAGTAGATAAGTTTGAAAAGTCAAAAAAGCAAAAGGGGAAAAGGAGAAGTAAAGTTGGAACCGGCGGAGGAGTCGGCGGGGGTTTCGCACGAGGGAAAATAGAGAGAGAGAGAGAGAGAGAGAGAGAGAGAGAGAGAGAGAAAGAAAGAAAGGAGAGAGAAACTTGGGGGCAAGGGAAAAAAGGGTGTTTGGCCAAAATAGAAAAATGAATGGGAATAAAATCAAAAGAAAAGAATTTCCTCAAATAGAAAATTCTTATTTCATTTTCTTTTGAATAAGCTCATATATTCCCAAAAGAATTTCAGATTAGAGTACTCGGTTCCCACTTGTGTTTATGCATCCAATTTCCCTCTTGAATTTCTCTCAAATGACCCTCATAAAATCAATTGATGTCTCACTTATCAAATTGATTATTTTCCTCATCCAAGAATCCCTCTTCCTTCTCAATTTCACAACTAGAATTAATCCTTGGCTTCAACTAAACAAAAAATGGCCAATTTAACTAATCGAAATTAGAACTCGAAAATCTGGATGTCACATTTTTAATATGAAGAAAATAGGCCATAATCACTATTTTAATAGAGACGTTTGAGTGAAATGTGTGGTGTCATGGGTCAAGATTGTTTAATTGTGTGTTGGTTAATGAGAACCAGTCTTGAGCTTTTATGCTGAACATTGCCCTATATGGGATATCCATTATTTGTCTATTAAGATATGGACGTTACCGTGCTCAATGATGGTGAGACGACGCTCAACTATGCCAAAAGGACACCGAACTTATGAGTAGGTGACTTGAGTTTCAGTAGATTCTAGAACTATGCCCTTTCGGGGAAACCGTCGATTAAGATATAGACGTGGTCGTGCTCAATGGCAGTGAGGCGATACCTAGCTGTGCCAGTAGACACTGAACCTATGAGTAGGTGGTACCCTTAAGGGGAAAATATTAACAGTTGGAACGCATGAATGCTTGATTGAGCTGATGAGACGTTTCAATTGTTGTGTGCATCAATAATATGCATTTGAGATATGAACTGTGTTAACATGCAAGAAGGAACTGAGGTGAGGTAAGTCCTCTGTGCTAATTATGTGGTTGTGTGGTTAGGATGTTTCTAGGCATATTACCCTCCTAATCAAGGCTTAGAGCGTGAACTCGTTGAGATTTATATCTCACCCCGTCATGGGCTTAAATTTTCAGGACCGTAGAAGGAGGACCTGGAGCCGAGCTGAAGAGACTTGAAGTGTAGGTCGGATAGGAGAGATTCTTTTTAAGAGTCAGTCTTTTGAAATCTTTTGAGTATAAGCTTTTGTACATGACTCAATATGTTTATAAAAGAATGTTTGTTATAAATGTGTTGCCCTACTTTTCTATCCCGAGATAGTTACTATCAGGGGGATTTGTTATTCACTTCCGCATATGCAATAAAATGAAAGGGTCGGCAACTCGTCTTGGGAAGTTGCAAAAGTTAATCGATCACAGAGGGATGGGCACGTACTCGAGGATTGAGGCGTGACACTACCACCGAAGGTCCTCCAAGTGGCCAATCTCTTGTTGGTGGCTTGAACTGATTCAAAACAAATTGGTTCTGTCCAACTGCTAATTGAGGGCTTAATCAATGCCAATCCGGTCCATCCAACCATCCATGGCATCCCTTCAATGATCCTGGATGTTCGTGGTCCATTCCATAATATAGGTTGTCAACCGATCGAGCTTGTTTCATTGAAATCGCACAAAGGTAAACAATCAAAACTTGAATCCAATGAAACAACATCGAGCCAGTTGATTGGGGCTAGGACTCGAACCCTAGAACTATATCTCGTGTTTAAATTTGTGATTTGGATGTTATGTGATGATATTTGATGATGTTGTGTTAATTGAAGCTAAGATCGAAAATGATTTTACATGATCTACCTTGTTTTGCAAAAATCGCATGCTTGAAAGTGACTCTATATTAGGGTTGACCTAAGGTCCTAAACCTCGTTATTTGTCTCGAGGTGTTCTAGACATATGATCTACATCCAATAAGCTTCAATTTGATATATTATGGGCCTCAAATGGAGTTCGTTTGATACCTAAATTGCATCTTGGAAGTTGGATGATTCGGCTGGATTTTCATGATATTATG
>NC_052617.1:16218922-16325978 GCF_016545825.1 Eucalyptus grandis | reverse complement strand
ACAGCCCTCTCTTTCTTTCTTTACGTTCTCTTTCTCCTCCTTCTCTCTTCCTTCTTTCTCTCTTTCTACTTGCTGCGGGTTCTCTAATCGGTTTGTGACAGAAACTATTTCCCATCTCTTCCCAAAAGAAGTGGGCTATTTCTTTGCAAATTGCAACCAATAGTCAACCATAAACTAGTAGAAATTTCACTTATTAAGGGTAAAATTGTTTATTCTCGCTTGGAATAGGAAAAGGGGAAAGCCGTTTTCCACTCACAATATTTAAGAAAGGAAACAAGTGAAAAAAGGAATGTGCATAAAGTAAAGTAAAGTATTCGAAGTGCAAGAACATAAAAAACCAATTGAATTAAAGTAAAGATCAGATTCAATGATAAGAACTACGGCCACCTCCTCCATAGTGCCTCAATGGCGATGACTTCGCACTTGACCCAATTGAATTATAGTAGCAAACAAGTCGTTGATTCAAAACAATAGCAAACAAGAACAAATAAGTTGTTGATTTCAAAATGGGCCTTTGGATTGGCCTTTGTATTGCATAAATAACGACCACCCCAAATCACTTAATTGGTTAATTTGTGGTTAATGATAATTGGTCATCATTTGTATTCACAAAACGGTGGTTGATATCAATTAACCTTAAATTAGGGTCTAAGTGTTCATTGATTTTTCCTCACTCATGCACCATATCTCACCATTCCTTCAACAAGTACAAACATATACATGAAATTCAGTATGTATTTAAGTTAATGGGCCTTGTTTCTCAAATAATCAAACAAAATTAAGTGAATTAATAACATGTCACTTAATTAATTCATTGAAAATGGGATTAATTCACTGAAAATGGGTTGATTATATTTAAAAATGATTCATTAATCAAATGACGTTCAATTGACATGATTTAGGTGCCATTAGAAAGTTTAAAAGTCTCAATAATCGAAGCGTTATTACATATATATGATATATGGAATTTTTTTTTTAAATATATTTAATTGTTGAATCTGGTGAATCTCACGCTCAGTACCACAAATTTAAAATGAAATTTTGTCAAATTCGACACATGCTGCTGGTGACCAACCGTGAGCTCGACGGCACTCACCCACCGGTGAGTTTTGTGTTTCCCAGGGAAAACGAATCTCTGTCATTTTTTGGCTCTATCTACTCCCCACGCGCTCTGCCACGCGTGGTTGAGACGGCCCAATCAACGCTCGAGAAGCTTCTATCATCCTATTGCCGTGACGGACACGCGCTGCTGCACCGTGGAACAGAGCAGGCATGGGAAATCATTAGCTTTGTCGCCTCCTGGGGCATCTCTCACGAGATCATTCCCCCGCCCCGGGCGGCGGACACGGTAGTGATTGAAAAAATGAAGAAAAGATTTTGTTGATAAATCCCTTACTAGAATAATAAAATAAGAATATTAATTGCTAATTAAAAAATAATGTCTAACAAGGAACGTAAATAGTTAATTAAAAAAACAAGGAATGAATGTAAATATGGATTACATGTAACATAAAAAAAAAATGAATCAAGAGCAGTAAACTTTTCTTATTTAGAGCATAATCTGATCTCTATCGAAACAGTAATATATATTGAAAATCGAAAATTCCTCTTTACTTAAAGCTTATGGGATATGCTATACACAAACTAAAAATCTATCTTTTTTTAAATAAAAAAAATTTTAAAAAATGGTGTTTGATAATAATTGAAATGGCAACATATATAACAACATTATATTGACAAATTGAGAAGACATTTTACGATGGGGTGAAATTGTAAAATAGAAAGCAAAATATTTATTTATTGTGCGATTTTATTAAAAATCGAATGTCGGGATCTAACGCAAATCCACTATTTACTATTGAACTTGGAGTAATATGTACTTTGTTATAAGATTTAAGATGAGTGGCTTTTACGATAGGGGCGCAAAATCACTCGAAAGTTTAGTATGAACAAATTGTTGCCGTTGTCTGCTGTCGGCGGGAACATTTGTGTGCACAGTAATCCTTGAAAAGATAGATTTTTTTGGGTCAAGAAACAAGTTGTCGTGAGGCAGTTGTGTAGCGGCGCCGGAATGGGACCATGGGACCATTACAGAACATAGAGATGCCCATCGACTAATCAAATCAATGCCATAAGCCATAACGGGTTCCACTTTTTCTGCACCTAAGGAAGCGATAAAAGGCGCGCAGGGAGAGGGAGAGAGTAGTACCTGGACAAGGAGAAGCTGCTGCCGAGGGGCTGCCACCGGTACTCGGCGAAGGCGACGTCGAGGCGGCCGTTCCGGAGGCAGGCAAACTCGCGCTTGATGAGGGGGCAGAAGGAGTCGTAGAGAGGGTAGGACGGGTCCGCCACCCAGCTCCCCCGGAACACATCACGCCTGGGGGGGTGGTCTCTGCTGCTTTCCCCCGGGCTACTTCCGCACCCTCCCATACCATCAATGTCAGAAGAGCCAGTTTCCAGTGAAAAGAATGTGAAGGAGAAGGAGGAGACGAGCCCATCTGCATTGCCTCTGTACCCACCAACCCCAACCCATTTTGCTTTCACTGCAACATAGCAAGGCTCTCTTTGCGCAGAGAGAGAGAGAGAGAGAGTTTTTGGATTCTGGGTTACATTTACCGTAAGTGGGCGGGGGTAAGAGAAAACCAGAGGTCAGTTGTCCACTGAGATAAAAGGGCATTACTGGATTCTACTTAATGTACCTTCTTTGTTATTCCTTTTCTGGTTAGCTACTTAAAATACAGGATTTGGTTTCCATTTTCGGGGCTAGGAATTTATATAAGATTTAGGAAGTTGCAGCAGATCTGTTTTTTTTTTTTTTTTTAAATAATAAATAATAATTGCTTGGATTTGCTGGCTGAGCCATGATGGTAGGGAGTAGCAGCCAATCATCACCTTTGATGTTGACACTTCGAATTGGTGGGGTCAACCAACTCGCCATGGGGGTGACGAGCTAGTCCCCTTGGATCCATAGAGTCCGACATTGGGGATACGGAATAATGCAAGCATTGACTTGCTAGAATAAGAAACGCATCCATAGAGTCCGACATTTCTATAAATCAAATGGACAGGTAGTGAAGACCTTGCTGCCTTCCTTTGGTGAGCCTACAGGGAGACAATTAATAGAAGTGTAGTGTGCTGATGAGGCAGTAATCCATCTGCAAAAAATAGTGACTAGAAATGCAAGTTTCTGCAGAATTTTTTTTTTTTTTTTTTGGAATAGTATTGTCTTTTATCATTTCTCAAAGATGGGGTAGATGAAGTCGGCCGATTGTCATCCACACCAAGAGAGAAAAACTCAAATTTTCTAAGAATAATTCTTGAGTAGCAACCTATAATGGGTCGAGTTCGCAAACAAAACAAATCCAAAAGCAAGAATGTCCCACTTCGCACATATTGCCATTCAAACAATGAAAAGCTTCCACAATAGATTCCCTCCATTGCATTGGCAACCATCCACATCGTTATTGTTTGAAGAGGAAATGTTGCAACATGCTCTCTGTTTCAATGACAATATTTAAAAAAAAAAAAAAAAAAGGCCACGAATACAACCATCAAACAACAAATCATCATCATTTCGCTTTCCAAGTACTTAGTTCACAATACACAATCACTGCACTGCATAAAAGTACCCGTTTTCTTTGTAGTATCAATACCTTCAGTTTCAAATGTAATCCATGGAATGGATTACCAAATAAAGCCCAGTTCTTTCAAGAACTAATTAACTCAGAATGCTGCAAACCGTTTCTTCTTCTATGTTCTGGCAGTAATGAGTATCCAGAGGTATCGGATAGAGATCCATAGCAGATGGTAAAGAAGCGATTCCAGTGCCCGGCCCTTCAGTGAACATACTGTCAGTGATATTTTGACCAACTGCCTGGTCTTTGTCACCTTCAAAATGCTTCCTCATGGCCTCAATTTTCTCCTCAGCCTTGATGGCGCCCTCAGAGTCCAGCACTGGAACAGCAACCTTGCCTTCAAGCATGCTAACCACGGATGACATCAGCGGCCTGAGTGTTGGAGTTGCATTAGTACACAGCAGAGCTACCTTTATCATCGCCAACACCTGCTCTTTGTCAAAATGAGAACCCAGCCTCGCATCAACTAGATCTATCAAATTTCCTCTCTCCTTCAACTCGAGTGCCTAGAAACAGAAATGGAAAGCGATATTTCTTCCTCAAATTTCAGGGATCAATAGCAGAATACAGGAAGAATGAAATATATACTGTCCCTCGATAATTCCATCACAAATGCAGTCAATAAACACCCAATAGGTTTTCATCTTCATTACAGGGTATAAACAGAAAAAAAGAATCGAATGAGTCAATACAGATGAAACATGATTTTTTCAAATATTTAGATAGAAAGTTAGTAAACTTCAGCATTAGTTGATCTCTCAATAATGGTTATCTGGTTGCAAAAAAATTACCAGCACTGCTATATAATCACCGGAACTTATTGAGTATTACTGGCACCAATAATTTGTTAGTTTGTCATTACATGAAATGGTAGAATCATCCATCAATTTTTTACACCATTCATTGCATTTTACTCACAATTCCAGTTTAACAAGAATTACTTGACTACGGAAATTAGGTGAAAATCAGATTTAACAGGTACTAGCAATGGTTATTTTTGCTAATGATTGGCTCACTCAAAGCAAAATAAATTCTAAGGTCTTAATTATATGAATGTGAAAAAAATCAAATCTAAATCGTAAGTATATGAATATTTGGGTCAAGATGCAGTCCTGAAAACTTTTTGATTCAACAGTAATTGTCAAAACTCGAAAGTACTCAAAGGACTTGTTTGGCCCTAATGGAACCACAGGGAGAATGAATGTCACACATAAAACTATAAACACCAAAATTGAACTGCCCCAAAGTTTGATGACCCAATTTCAAGGAATAGAATTGTCTTCAATCCAAAATCTACATGATTCCTTTGGTCAGGAGGCAGCCCATCGTTTTGAGTTTCAATGTGTCACTATGTAGGTTCCAGTTTCAATTTCTTAGAACCCGACTAATCTGTGGCCGCTCCCAACCCCAAGTCGCACGTCTTGAGCATGAACACCATAGACTGGTTATTGCAAGGATTACTTTCTCCTTTTAAATTCAGTGTAGACCAACATAATAAGAAGAATTGGATTATTCTGAAATGACAAATGCACTTAATGGCACGGCTATTTGTTATAAATAACTGCGACGCTCCTCTGTAACCACTAAAAGTGCATAAGAGAAGTTATATACTATGCTCACGGTTCCATCTTTCCACCAGCACAAACAGAGACTTAACAATGGATACGATCCTATTGAAAACTTTTGAATACTAGAGTTAAATACCCAATCGAGTAGATGAAAGCATTCGTCCTTTTTTTGGTAACTAATGTTGCACCGGCCACTAACAACTTCTAAGGCAACAACACCAAAGCTATAGATGTCGGCTTTGTCAGTGAGGTAACCATGCATTGCATACTCCGGTGCCATATATCCGCTGCACAACAAGAAAAGAGCTTTCATGTGCAACAATGAAAATTTTTAAATAGCACATACTTAATTTTCCTAAAATTCAAAAGAAAAAGATATTCCTAAATGTGAACTATGGTCTCAAGAGCAGAGGAAACAACCAAGTGCATCCAAGTGAATCTTAAAAATTTTCTGATAGAATTTACCGAGAATATTTTGAAAAGAAAAAGACCATTGTGTTCTATATAATTGTCAGGTACATATATGAGTTTGTAACTTGGAAAAGAGGCACTCCAACCGAAAACAGAGCCGGAAACAGGCTGAGCCAAGGTCTATAAATACATGGGCAGCAGCCGTTGGAGGATTTCCAAAGCCAAAGCCCTGGAGGCAGAAAAGCTTCTTGTTGTCATCGTTGTTGCTGTTCCAATAGACAGCCTTTCACTTCCTTGCTAGCTTTCTAATCCTTGCGACACGTGCTTGCTTTGTATATTTTGGTATTATTTTTTTGTAATTCACTTGAAAGAGCATCATCTATGTTGATGTCATGTGACACATATTTACTAAAATTGTTTTCATACAAAGGAGTGTATATAGATCATTTATATTGAAATTTTTAACATTAAGTAGTTGTTGTTCATTAACTTGTTTTGCATTAAATTGAATGCCATTGGGAAAACATAATAAAAAATTAGATTACGTATCAAGATGGTTCGTTAAACTGTATTGCATTATAATTGTATCATAATAATTTCATAAGCTTTTTGTTGAGGGGACACATCAGGTAGGGCACACTAAATTACCTTATGAAATGTTTATCTTGAATTGTTCTTAATGTAGTAAAAGGATCATGTAGGATATTATCAATCTTTTGAGTAAAATCTAGCGTAGGAGGATATGAATTTTCCAGAATTGTATTAGATTATCTAAGTTAATTGAGAACACTGAACTTAATTAATGTTGCAGTTCTTTTTTTTATTGAATTAAGGTTAGAGTTAGTAGAATGAACTTACAGTTCTATTTTTTCCTAATTAATCACATTATTTTCATAAACAAGTTAAATTTCCACACATATTAAAGGAAATGTCTGAAACATGTGAACGTGCTTATTATATTTTTCCATGTGTATACATCCGAAACATGGGCGAACTCTATTGCCCATAGTGAACTCCATTGCCCATAATACTAAGTTATATTTAAATAACAATTCCATAGTCAACATCAGATTATCATGACTTAACGGTAGAATATGCGACATAATTAACATTTTTTTCCTAATTAACGTGAAGAGTGGTGGGAGAAGCATAAAGCTTTGTGGTTAAGCCACATTTGTTGAGCACCATGCTTTGGGGTGATGTGAATCCACCACAAACCTCCATTCAACACACTTTTTTTAAATCAGACTAAATGTCTCTATTCCATGCTTTTGTGTTGTCATTAGCTCCTAATTAGGTGAACAGGAAAATAAAGGAAGAAACTTACTAAGTTCCAGCAATCCTGGTGCTAATATGTGTGTTGTCCTCCTCATCAAGCTTTGCTAAACCAAAATCTGATATTTTAGGGTTGAGATCCTTATCCAGTAAAACATTAGTAGCTTTGATGTCTCTATGTACAATCTTCAGCCTTGATTCCTCATGAAGATACGCTAAGCCCTTGGCAATACCCACACATATCTTGTGTCTTGTCCACCAATCCAACTTTAACTGAAATTCTTCAGAACCTTCAATTGTATCAGAAGACATCAAAACTGCTTTACTGCCATGTCATTAACTGAAGTGAGTCAAACACAATGTGATATATATTTACCAAATAATGCACGAGCAAGACTGTTATTCTCCATGTACTCGTAAACCAGCAAAAGTTGATTTCCTTCAATGCAGCATCCATAGAGTTTCACAAGATGAGGATGCTGAAGAGCAGAAATCATCCCAATCTCAGTCACAAACTCACGATTTCCTTGCTTGGATTTGGATGAAAGCTGCTTCACTGCAATACTGGTGCCATTTGACAGATGACCCTGCAATTGAATTTTGGCATTAAATCTATGCTGTGAAGATGTGGTTACAATGAATGCCGCTTTGTACAGATCTTTTCTGTTGGGAATTGGGGGAAGTTGGTTCACTAATTTTCCAGCATACCTTGTATACAGATCCAAAACCACCTTCTCCAATCTTATTGGCAGCATCAAAATTGTTTGTGGCGGCTTTAATCTGTCGCAAGGTAAATGAACCAATTTGCAACCCTAGACTCTTCAAGTCTGCACCATGTTTTGGAAATTCTAAGAATTTGAAGGAATCAACAGCTAAAGTATGAACTATCTAACAAAGATGTGGCAATTCCTTCTCAATGTACTAGAAAACCTTGTTAGACGTTTTGGTCTGAGCAAGTTCTTTACTGAATATCTTAGCATCCGGAAATTAATTTTCTAAGAAAGGCTGGCATCAGTTGGCAGTATGTCATTTGAAAAGTAAAATGAGAATGTCCTTAGGGTATTTAAGGAAAAGAAACATCATAGAAAAAAATCACTTCGGAAATGTAAGGCAAGTTTCGTATGTTCCAATATCTCGTATATGTGAAGTTCCGGCATTTATTTTTGATGTCTTGAAACACAGATTAGTACGTATATAGTTGATTGTGCCCCCAAAGAGACCCAATTTATATATACACACACAATAGATAAACAATCTACCATACTCTCCCTATAACCATCTCTCCCTTTGTTGGGTGAATTAAATGGACGTACGACACTTTAGCTCTATTATGGCTTAATAATAATATATTTTTTTTTTCTTTTTGAGTCAAATCGAATTCCCAATGGAATGCACAAATGTCATGCATCAACTGTTTACAGGAGAACTAGTGTAACCTTAGTTGCAGTATTAATGATGCATTGTGATCACCCCTTCCACCACCATGAAAGGTAAGAAGAAGAAGAAGAAGAGTCATGCACGAACAGTTTGACAGGACAACTGTGTGAAATATAAATGATGAATGTGATTACCCCTCTCCCCGACAGAATAAAAAAGGGGGAGAATATGTATTCAAAGTGCATAACATTCTCAAATTTCTTGACAGATATATGTGAACTAAATAACAGACTCCGGGTAAGCAACTACCTTGTGCCATTTTATCTTCACGTCCAAGACATCCTCTCCACCAAAGGATAACCAGGATAAGGAAAACTATAAAAATTATAGCAGCCACAATCCCAACTACTATGCCAGCAGATATGCTGGTTGACTCCAGTATGCTGGTTGACTCCGGTGGGCTGGCCAACTCCGGTGGGCTGGCCGACTCCGGTGGGCTGGCCGACTCTGGTGGGGTTTCAAAGCCTGCAATGAAGAAAAAACACATAAATATTTAGCCAAAACTGTTCGTTGGGTAGACATAAATGCAGAAAAATATTTGTAGCTTCGTGGTGAACAAGATTATCATTTTATATTCTAAATAGAGGATTTGATAGAAAGTCCAACCCAAAAGCCTGCAATGATGAAAAAACACATGAATATAAAGAGCATTTAGGACCTGCTGTCAATCGAAGGGGATAATAACTTCAAATATATTCCACTCAGGGTACTATATCTCAGGTGCAATTTTGACTTTTGACCACGCACATTCGCCAAAGGGGTAGCATTGGCTCTAATATCATGTTAGAAAATCCAGTCCAAAAGCTTAAGCTAATAAGTGGAGGAAACTACAGGAATATAAAGAGTATTTAAGACCTGTTGTCAATCAATGTGGGATAATACTTCAACAAGATTAAAGATACATAGAAAAAACATGCTCGGATAGAAAGAAACCAAAGCACACCATAGCCAATAGTCTATATCCAACAATGGGCATTTGCAACCAAACCAAGTAATTGTATAGCCTATTGATGACTTCCGGCACAAGAAAAAACAAGGGTATTTTTTCCAATATGAATACTAGTTACTTTCTCAACGGAGAAGCACCAAGTGAAACGAGGAAGTGTCCATCCACATACTAGGAAAGACGGCGATAGCAGATATAAGAGGACCATAGACTCCTCTGGTAGGTATAGCATTGGTTCCTTTCCCAGCCCAATAGAAGCGTATCTCCAAAGTGCCTTTGGTCACTGCAACGGTAAAAGTTTTCACAGCTGGCTTTCCAACTCCACCTGCTTCAATCTCAATGTTGAAATCTTCCCACAACAATTTCCCCTGAAATAATGTTTAATCTGATTCAAATTGAGTGTCTCCACACTGAACAAGGTGAAACTTTCAGTCTCAATAGAATGTAGAAATTGTGATCAGATCATGATTTGCAAATACAAGCTATATAGATAAACTTCCCAACCATAACAGATTGAACGCTTTATATGCTTTACATGTTAGAACCAGCACTACATAATGTCCAAAATTTACCTGTATATAAATATTAAAAGCTCGTCTTCCAAGGCTTGTATAACTTTCGTTGCTTGTGAAAAATATCTCCGCAAAATAAAGGCTTACATCATAGGTCCCATTGATCAGACAAAAACCATAATAAGTTAGAGAGACAGCAGAACGTCGTGCCTGCAGGTAAAGCTGGGCATTCTCCATGGACAGAAGGGATCCATTGTCAGACTGTATTTATCTGGCACACTCATCATCAAGGAAGTGACCAGTGCTACTGTAGCCCCAGAAATTTTCCACTGAAAGGAACTTGCACCATGCTGTAGGTGCCATTGTATCACTGCTGTATGTGTTGTCCCCTATTTGTTCTTTGCTCCCACCGCAATTTATGAAGAGCTAGACCGATCTGAATGGAGTAAAGAAATAGCCACAAAGAGAAAAATTGAGTTTTCTTCTTTTTCTTTTGGATTTTCCAAATAAATGAACTAGCATTCATTTATTGGAAAATCACACAGAAACTCCCAAGTTTATGAGCAACACATTATTTCATGGAGGCGGCTTTTGAAATTTCTAGGGTAATGATGGATTAACCATCAAAGATTGACATAATAGCCAAGGGGAGAGTTGACAAGGAGATAAATTTGATGAGAAAATACAGAGAGAGTATGATGCAGTATAAGGATCTGATGATAATGGTAGGATATACAGCAGACGAACTTACTTTTTTGACAATGCTGACCTTTTAAACATGAGACAAGTCCACTTCTGGCAGAATAAGAGGTTCTGAGCAAGTCAGTAAAGATTTTAGTGTTATAATCATCATCATTCTGAATGAAGTTCCATGCTTTGTACATAAACAATTAAAATGCAGGTCCTTGAAATGCAAGTCTGTTGGTGAAAAATTTAATCTCAAACATACGCATCGTCAACCGCTGAGCTTGCGAACAAGTTGCTGTAGAGAAAAGAGAAAATCAACATTCAGTAGAGAAATGGAAATCTTGTAACCACAACAGCATATTTGAGGGAAGCCCTGAACTTAGACTGAAGAAAGTAGTACATACACAGCAGATCGTATTTGACATGTTAAGTTTCCAGCAGTGAACTTGTTGTATGATAGGTCACTACACAGAAAAATAGTCAACCGTTTCCAAAATCATCAATTTGAAGAGTAAAGTGAAAGTCATTACATCAAATGATTATTATGTACAAAAATGCAGATCAGATGCAAAACATGGACAGGTAAGGCAAGTGGAAAGGCAAAAACATCACAAGATGATGAAAGTAATATTTCATCTTTATTCAAGATATCTTATCTTAAAATAACAATGGGAAGAAAGACTAATGGAGTCAATGGAGACTTGAGAACTAGTTGGATTGCATAAATACATTTTTACCCAGTAACAGTATAAAAGACATGATGAAATGACTGTGATCCCAACTAATTAAGTCAGATCTTCTTATTAGAAAATATCCAGACCACCATTAAAATGTTAAAACTACCTCATAAAAGCTTCATTCTTATGCCCATAAGATAACATCAACTTTCTCCAAGGTACACTCATTTTGACTGTAGAGTTTTCAAATACACAAACCCATAAACATGCCCAAGCACCTAATCATATTCTGGGAGATGTGTTAGACAAGCTTTCAAAGAGGATTTATAGGAAGCAAAAATTTTCTGTAAATCATTTTTATCATTTCTAAGAGGTCTGAAAAAGATCTAGAGCTGTGAAGAGCCTTTTGTAAAGGGAAAGTGGGGCTAATTGGCACTTCCAAGACAATCCACTTTATATTCTTTCATGCATACCGTGCATTTCAGCCTCTTGTCTTACATATAACTTTCCAATTAACAGATCCCAACAAGCAGAAAGGTACTTATTAACTCCATAGGCTACAAACCATAAAGATGCAAGATGTGACTGCATAGTTGCTTAGTACCAGTGCAGGATTAGCCAGATAGAGCTAGAAGCAAATTTGTGATTAAACAAGACATGTTCTTCAGGCAGCGAAGCTTACACATTATCTGCTTTATCCAGGATCCAACGAGGGACTGCTCCAGTCAATTGGTTTCCAGTCAGATAGCTAAGCAAGATTATTTGATTGAGTCAGTTCCTCATGTACTTTATGCAAACTCAAACCAAAAAATTTTAGAGTTACCCCTTGAAGATGCATTATTTAGCAGATTAAAAGCAGTTAATTGTTAGGTGTAGAAAAAAAAAAGTTAATTCATGATATCAAGTTAGAGCTTTCGGCTGAAGATGAAAGATAAAGGAAATCAATAACAGAGGAAAATTTGATCCTTGCAAAACTTGGAGAGCATGGGTTGCCATAACACTAGTACAGAAAGCTGAATTTAATGAAGGACACTATCGTACTAGCTTATTAACTATTTCCTCACGATGATGCTCTTGTCCTTCTAAGACATAAAATAAATAATGCCAATGTCAAACAGTCAATCGTTGAGCAAAAAGATGAAAAGATGTGCCATTGTCAAACAGTCCAAGAAACTTAGGACTACAGTTTCTCTTCATTTCAAGACAAGGGACAGACCTTCTAGATAGCACATAAGAACTGCACTCACCGAACAATCTATGGCCGTTATTGTGGAAACCAAATAGAGAGCCTAAGGACTTTTGCTATCCTTAATCTCCTATACATCATAAAACTGGCGCACAGGACATGCATTAAGTACATACACATACAACTATGAAGTATTTAAGTAATGCTAATCCATTCATCTCTTCCAGCATAAACAGGTAACTCTATTGAAAGTTGAAACTAGTGAATCGTGCTCTTTAAGCAACAGAATATCATTGACCTACATCTGCTCTAAGACTAGAGTTCCATCAAAATAATCAGTCGACAACAAAACAAATTCATAACCCAAATCATTGTAAAATTCAAATAGTGAAATAATAAGCATTCAAGACATGAGGACTTTAAGGGATATAAACTGGACGTGTTATTGTGGTCTAAGTTATATTGATAGCTCAACTACTTTACAGTAAGAATTGCCTATAGCTTGGCCATTGGAACAACTTGCAAATTAGATTCTTATCTAATATACGAAAAAGAATCCTAAGTCCAGCATCAAAGTACTTACATAAATTCTACTTTTACCAGGCTGCTAAAGTTGTCAGGGATTTCGCCACTCAGTTTGTTGAAGCTGAGGTCCCTGCAAAACAATTGAATGGAAAGGAGACAAAAATAATGAGAAGATAGTTTTAACAGACTACCACTGGACACTCTTTGAGTATACTTTGGAGGATTGTACAAACATAGACAACATCAATGAACCTACAGGTCCAGTTCAGATGTTTAGACATACAGGTCAACTGCCTGGTGCCTATGCTTTCTACTAGACATTCCTTTCCAGAGGCATTCATTGCATAAAATCCATGTGCATCAAGTTGGTCACATGCTATACATATACTAAAATTCTGCCGTAAATCAAATTTCCAACTTGCTGATTTCGATTTATATAACTAGAAATGCTACTCTGGCAACAAATTATATGCATCCCGTGGAATGCAACATATTATAGTTCAAATTGGGAGATTCCATTCTTCAAATAGGACCAAAACTAAAGCTAATCATAATTTATTGAACAGATCTCCTTCATAACATTTTATTCATGAATAAAGGGATGATGACTAAATACTAGGCTGCTAAAAGTAGAATATCAGCTTGAGTGAATAAAAAATAAAAAATTGAAAATAAATTTAAAATAAAAAAGAAATGAGGATTTTAAAAAACAGGAAAGCATGATTCTGCAGTCCAATATAATTATCGATGGAGAAATTACAAACTAGTCAAACTAAAGAAAAGGAAATGGAGTATATGATAAACCACAGAACCACAGAAATTCGGTTATTGAAAATGTCAACAAAGAATAAGCATTGATGGCTGAAGATGACAGAATGGCAAAAAACTGCTGGTCAACAGTGCATTTGTAAAATCTTACATACATGACTAAATGAATAAGAAGAATTGACTTGTGTAGAGATGCATTTGAAGCCATGCCCTCGTTCAAACAAAGAATGTTATGGCTGACAAATATATGACAGTCAAGCATAAAACTCCAGTTAGATATTGTGGGGCTGAGATTCGAGAATGTAAACCACTAGAAGGAAAGTTTCCAGATGATCAACCACTGGAAGCCTCTATTGAGGTTATTAAAATGGGCACCACAAGAATTCTTGAGGTTTCTACTCCTGGAGAAGTGAAAACAAAGAAAGAAAAGGTCCATATACTTCTGCGCAAAACTGTATATTCTATGGCAGAGGCTACAATCACCAGACACTTAAATGCCACATCACGATTCACAATTCATCAATATCAACAGAAAAGATCAAAACACCATTGCAGTCAATAAGGGACCTTCAAGCCATCTTAAATGGGTTCCTTAACTGCAGCCAATAGTCAACCATAAACTAGTAGAAATTTCAGTCATTAAGGGTAAAATTATCTATTCTGCTTGGAATAGGAAAAGGAGAAAGCCGTTTTCCACTCACAATATTTTTAGCTGTGTCATTCCTGCTAGATAACCAGGTAGCTCTCCTGTGAGATTGCAACTCCTCAGAATCCTATAAGAAAAAAGCACTGATATTGTCACATTGCTAAGATGATTTGGCTTTTTTGTATAAAGTAAACTATCTGTGCAAGAGCATCGGTCTCACAGTCTCTCAATAATTGTACTGCTAAGTTGTGGAACTTGGGACTCAGGTCCATCGAGGTCACTTATGCTCCTGCATATAAAATCAAATAGGGAACTTTATTTGACTGATACCGTATTAAAGAAAGGAGAAATTACATCAAAATGCCAAACTTCCATACTGACAAGTGAAACAAATTCTTCAAAAGCGTGATCCCGGAGGGAATTGGCCCTTGCAATCCACTTGCTTGAATAGCCCTGAGAAGACAATTCACAGATTGAATTATTTTGCGGGTATATCTATATAGACCGACTTAAAAGGTGAAGAAGCATTAAGCCTTACAGTCTGCTGAGATTTGTCCAGTTCTGAATAAAATCAGGTATCTGTCCCGTGAAATTATTATCACTGAGTCGCCTACAGTGCATTAAACCACAAGATTCATATAAAGAAAAAAGAATAGAAGTATCTAGATATATTAGCAGAGTTTGTGGAATCTGGGAACTAACAGCTCCTGCAATGCCGTCAATTCAGCAAATCTCGGAGGCAGCTCCCCAGTGAAATTATTTGACGAAAGGTGCCTGGAGCAAGAAAACCCATTGGTCAAATGAACTTGAATGCTGATCTCTTAACAAATACGACGTCATCAGCGAATACAAAGTGGATGCCTAATGCAGAAATTCGCATGAAGAGACTCACAGTATATGTAGCTGGGACAAGTTCCCCAGCTCTGGAGGCAGATGTCCGGAGAGCTGATTGATCTCGACGACTCTGAGCGGAAGAATGAGAGTCAATATCTTCAAACATCAACCAAATTTAACACAGCGAAGAGGCCAAACGCGAGCGGCGGGATGAGTGATCGCTTACAATTTGAAAAGTGTGGATATGTTTCCCAGCTCCTTCGGGATTGGACCAGTCAATCGGTTTCCAAGTACAGAACTGCACTCCGTGTTTCCCCCAATCAGTAGAAGATACACTCGTAAGAGAGAGAGAGAGAGAGAAGCACATACATGTTGAGCAACTTCGTAGAGCCCCATTCTTTAGGAATCGTGCCGTTCAGGTAGTTCCGGGTGACGTCACTGTTTACAGAGACAGACGACGGCGACGGCGACGGCGACGATGAAGAAGAAGAAGAAGAAGAAGAAAATCGAAAATGGAGGGAGAGAGTGCTTACAAGTTCTCGAGAAAAGGCAATCTGAAGAGTCGAGGCGGAAGAGTGCCGTTTAGAGACTGCTCGTTCAGAACTCTGTCTTTCACATTGGACACAAGGCTTTATTCCATTGTGATTTGTTTTCAATATAAAAACAAATATGTTATTCTATTATTAAGAGTAATTGATGAAATAAAAAATAGCATGATTGAAATGATAATTATATAAAATTTGAGCATTAATTCATTTAATTAACAATAAACATCATTGCACGGGCTTATACATCATTGTGAATAATACAAAATCAAAATACAACAATCTGAATAATCGTACTTAATGATAAGGAACCGTTATTACTATGTTAATAATTTTAATACAATAAATGATCATATATTGTCAAGATGATATTTATCTATTGCATTTAATAAATACCGCTAATTTAAATTTAAATTGAAATTATTGCTTTATCAAAAACTTTAAATATCTCCTTCTTGTTTGCAAAATAGTACCTTTAGCCAATTACCTTAAATAAAACCTATTTTGTGCCCTATAATTTTTGTTATTTTGTTTAGAGGTAAATCATTGTCAAAATTGAAAATTTGATTGATCACGAACTATTAAATCATAAGTAACTAGTTCCTTCTCTTCCCATTTCATCTATATGTTTTTGAATTTCAAAACGAGAATAACATTTGAAAGTGGCGATGTTTCTTCACGGGTATTCTTTCTATTGTATTAATAATCTTAATATATGATAAATGATCATATAATGTGAATTATTTGTAAATACCACGAATTTAATAAACTATTCACTTTAAAGTTTGGAAAAATTCAAAAAAAGCACCTTGAGTCAAATAAAAACTACCCATATTTTGTTCAGAGGTGAATCGTCATCAAAAGTGAAAGTTTGACGAGAAGTTGATCATATAACCACGACATGATAGAAATTACAAATGATGGCATCTCTTCTGTTCTTTCTCTACCCACTCCATCTTTATGGCTTTGAATTTCAAAACGAAAATAATTATTCGCAAGTGCAGCTTATTTTCATGGGTAAGTTTCAATTGCGATCCTCGAGTTCAATGGATTTTGCAAGCCGAACCGTGATTTCAATTCCCTAATCCAAAGAATTTCCGTTTCTTTTTTTGTACTCAATCCATTTTGACCCAAAAATACAGGCCGATCTTTTCTGGTGAACTACTAACATGGTGCCCAAAGTATCGGCTTCGGGTTTGCCACGTCAGCCAGTTAACCTTACAACAAGATAAAAAAAGATTGGTGCACAATCAGGTGATTGATGTCAAAGTTTAGCTAGGAACCTATGATTGTAAAATTCACGAAATTGTGATTTTTTTTCCAATTTATTTGGAGAGAGAGAGAGATACATGCTGGTGACATGGCAAACGGTGGTGTTGTTGGCGCTGCCGATGGAAGTGCAGCTGCAGTTGACGTCATTAGTAGTGTCGTCAGGCAACTTTTTGTCACTCCATGTACTTGTTTTGTTGCATGGATCTGTTTCGAAATCCCAGTTCCTTTTCCCTAATGCGTCTGCTATTTCTCTCAACGCCTCCACTGAAAGAGAAAAGAGCCCAACAAGTCAAAAGAGACCGCAGTATACCATGCGTAACAAGCACAAAATGACGTCAGATTCGCGTGCGCGCTTGAGGTTGAATGCCTGCACAACATCTTTCTTTAACTTAAGAAAGAAAGCACAAGCAAATACAAGCTCAGTGAAGGTGAGAGCCAAAAATAGGAGGAGGAAAAGTGACAGTACGATGAAAGCAAAAGAAGATTGGTGGGTTTCTTTATTTTCTTTACCTTCCTCGATGGGCAAACGAGTGGTGGCAGCAGCTGAGTTAACGGTGCATAGAAGGACGAGCGCAGAGAAGAGAGATCGAGCCGAGAAGAGAATCATCGTCATTTCGGTCTCGAGCTACCCAGAGAGAGAGAGAGAGAGAGAGAGATTTATATGATTGTTAGGAGAGTGGTCTAGCTTCATGCATTTATGTAGGAAAAGAGGCAAGGCAGACAAAGACTTTTCGCTCTTGTATGTTTGCAATGGAGGAGCACGAGGGGAGAATTACTAAAAAAATCCTAAACTTATTGTAGTTGAATCAATTCAATTCTAAACTTTTTTTGTGCCAATTTAATCCTAAACCTTTTATAATTGTGCCAATTCAGTCCATCCTGACGTGAACGTCGACAGGGGATAGCCAGCCAGCAAACGCTGATGTGGCAAATTTTTAATATTTTTTAATTTTTTAATTTTTTTTTCTCACATTCTCCTTCCTTTGGCCGACCGGAGGCAAGGGCTGGCGAGGTTAGCCTCGGCGGCCACTAGCGAGGGCAAGGCCCCGCCAGCCAGCGAGCTCAGCCCTCGCCAAGGCCGGGGCGAGGCCGAGCCTCGCCGGATCTCGGTAGGGCCTCGCCCACCAAGGCGAGGGTCGACCTCGCCAAAGAAACCCAACATCCCCATCTCCATCTCCATTTCTGCAACTCGAGCTCGATTGCAAGTGGAAAACCCATCTCCAAGCTCTTATCTTTTCACTCCCATTTCGTCTCTTTCACTCTCTACGCTTCTGGGTCTTGACCGCCCGCCTCAAAAAGGCAAGCAACAAAGCCGCCCCCCCAACAATGAAAGATCTAGATGCGGGAGCAGAGCCCGTCTCCTAGAACCTCATCAAGCTCATTAGCAATGTCTGCTTCTCCGTGCTGATCGCCACCGTCGTCGCAATCACTTGCTAGAGAAACCTAACATCCCCGGCGAGGAGCCTTGTTGGCCACTAGCGAGGTTGACCCCGCCTTGGCTAGGCGAGGCCCTCCTGAATCTGGTGAGGGCTGAGTTCGCCGGATCTGGCGAGGCTCAGCCTCACTAGTGGCCGGCGAGGCTAACCTTGCCAGATCAGGCAAAGCCTCGCCCTCGCCTTTGGCCGGCGTCGGCTGGTTAGAGGAAGGAGAAGGTGAGAAAAAAAGAAAAAGAGAAAAAGAATTCAAGAATTATTTAAAAAATCGAAAAAAATATTAAAAAATTGCTACGTTAGCGTTTGCCGGTCAGCTGTCCCCCGCCGGTGTCCATGTTAGTGCCGACCGGCCAATTTTGACCGGATGGACTAAATTGGCACAATTATAAAAGGTATAGGACTAAATTGGCAAAAAAAAAAAGGCACAATTACAATAAGTTTATGATTTTTTTGGTAATTCTCCCAAAGCACGAGTGATGTGTGAAAGCAAGAGAGACAACCCCAAGTCTTCCCCTTATAGATATTTACATGGGAGAAATGTCATAAATGATCTTGAACTTTAATTGGATATGCAATGCAGTCTCTTTATTTTTAATTTGTTCAACATAGTCCCTAAAATTTAGTCCAAGTGCAATGCCGTTTAGTTTAGCCCGTGAACTATATGGAGATGATCCCAAGTCTTCCCCTTATAGATATTTATCTAGGGAAAAATGTTATAAATGATTCCTAAATCTTAACTTAATACATAATGTGGTCTATTTACTTTTGATTTGTTCAACATAATCACTAAAATTTAGTTCAATATGCAATACCGTTCAATTTAGCCTGTGAACTATATGGAAATGTTCAATATTGTTTTTCCATCAATTCAAATGTAAGAACAATATTGAATATTTTCATATAATTTAAAGAATAAGTTGAATAAGTATAAAAAAATTCAGAGATCACATTAAACAAACTATAAATTCATAGACTATATTGAACATTATGGTAAAGTTCAAGGACTATATTATACATTAAGCAAAAGTTCATGAACTATTTTGTATCATTATTCTTTTATCTAAAATGGAGTAGCAAGCTTTTGTCCAAGTAATAACATTTTTTTATAACATCAATATATCTAATAAAAGTCTTTTCTTTCTTTTCATTTTCTCTCTCCATTTTGTTCTCCTAACGACAACGGTCTTTTTGACCGTTTTCATTTTTCTATGAACACATCTCGGATTTGGGTTAGTAGACCCTTCATGGATAGTAGAGTCCAAATTCCACGATTGTCAAAAAACTTCATTAATTGATTAAGTTGTCCTGTAAAAGGATTAGATTCACCTTTTTGGATAATTTTTTTTCCTTTTTGTTAATTCAGTCATAACAATTATTAATTTCTTAATAATTCAAAAGCAATGGAGATGGAGACCCGATTATTTGTAGGCTGATGAGATATCTCACAAACCTTGTGAACCGTCAAATCTAGTATTTTGATATGCACAAATGGTTTCAATTCAGAATAGTGTGCATGTAATTGCTAATTGGCAAGATTGAATACCTCGGATATGAATGATGGATAGATTGTCTTGACAGTACGATAGTATCTCTGGATCTTCAAACAATAATCGAGTTGTACGGTTGTAGGATAAGAAAAACAGTTTGTCCCTTACTGTACCCCGTTCGATGATGGTTGCTTGTACTTCGGCATATCTAAAGTCTCCATGGATGCTGACGAGCTTCACTTTCACCCACTCACTCTCGAAATAGATTAATCCGAGTTGACAACGCAACTCTCTTTCTTGAGGTGCTCATGAAAGAAATACTAGAAAAATTTTGAGTTAAGACAACGGAAAATCTCAAATTAATATCCTAAATTAATTTTTTATCAGAAAAAATATGAACTGATATATCTATGGAGTTTTATCATTTGTTTTTCATGAATATACGGATTTGTGACTTTTTATGGTATTAATTCAATTTAACGGAAATTAATGAAATATAAATTTATCACAAATGTATTACTGCGAAATTTTTTATGATAAAAAAATTAGTTTAAAATAGATTTATCATAACTATATTAATTTGAGATTTTTAATAATATTAATCTAAAAATGTTTATGCAGATCACGAACGTGTGGAGATGCATGTGTCCACGCACGACTTTCTTCGTTTTGGCTTCTCGAAAGTACAATTAATTTTTGACCTTTCTCACCAAATTCAAACTAAAACTCACTCATTGAAAAATCATGGAAAGATCATATGAGAATTGTTGTGGTAAATGAAAAGTTTCAAGTGCTTGTAATTTTTATTTTTCAGAAAGAGCCAAATCATCCGCGAAGCCGCCGGTAAAGATTTGGAAAAACTATTGACTTTTTGCATAGTCATAGTAGAATAAGGCTGAGATTTTCCAATCAGAGTACGAGTCCGTCGATCAAGACTTGGTCGAATTTGACGGCAGAGCCCACTAATCGTTGATTCGGCCTAACATGGCCTCTTTTGTCTCCGTTCCACGTTAGAAGTTGCAGCCACGACCCGCAGAAAAACCACAACACGTGATTTAAAATTTAGACTTCTAAGTTATGTTTCTTTCACAAAGAATAATTAGTCAATGAAAAAATTATGTTTCTAAAAGTAATTGCCTATATCACTTGAACTAATTAGTCAATGAAAAAAAATCTTTATTAACAATAATTTATATGTAAATATGTTTATGAACAATGAAAATATTTTTTGTGCATACGGTTTTGTAAGATATAGCCTTCAGCAAGACGTCATCTTGTATGCATGTTTAGTCAAATTAACATCAAGTCGTTGAGGGTTGTTTTAATATTGTCAACCAACACAATTATATTCAAAACCTTTTAGGAGAGCCTTGAAAATTCCATGTTTTGAACATTCCAAGAATTCTAAGGTGCGTTTGTTTTGACAGAAAATAAGTGATTCGGAAAATATTTTCTGAAAAATGATCGGTTATATCGTTTGCAAAAATTAGTTAACAAAAAATATTTTCATAATTGATAACAATCTATGCTTAATTATTTTCACAATCTATGCCTAATTATTTTCATAGGCAATGAAAAAATTTTCTATTAATTTATTTTTCTAAATAATATAAACGATCATTTTTCGAAAAATGTTTTCCAAATCACTCATTTTTCATGAAACAAACATATCCATAACATCGTGCAGATGGGGACAATTTTCGAGCCTGTTTGGGACGTGTGTATGGGACGTTTAGATGAACATGTGAATTTATTGTGTTATTCCGATGAAGTCGATCAACCAATGTGTCTATGTGATTAATATATCTTGAGCAAAAGGTCTAACACTCTCACAATGTAACCCTCGTTCCTCCGCATGATATTTGTTGCGAAAACTGCACATGAACCCCAATAAAAACCTATGACATATATTTTCGATTAGCATCATGAATAAAAGATATGAAGAGATTGCTAAACTGAGAGAAGGATTACCTTTCAATAGGATCTAGGTATGTAAATTGCACCGGTCCGTCAAGCTTGCTTCATCTACTAGGTGAATGATCAAGTGACCATAATGGTAAAGATTCCGGGAGGGATTTTTTTTTTTTTCCTTTTAAACATTTCATCTAGTAAGCGACGGCGACGACGATGAAGAAGAAGAAGATCGGAAATGGAGAAAGGGAAGATGAAGAGAGAGGGGCTTACAAGTTCTGGAGGCGGAAGAGTGCCGGAAAGAGACTGCTCATTGAGAACTCTGTTTTCACAATGACACAAAAGGCTTTGTTCTATTGTTATTTTTATTTTATAAAAAAATATGTTATTCTATTATTAATAGTAATTGATGAAATAAATAATAGCATGCTAAATGATAATTATATAACAATTCGAGCATTAATTCATTTAATTAGCAATAAACATCATTATATGATGAATAATACAAAATCAAATTATGACAATTTAGGTAATCGTACTTCATTATTACTGTATTAATAATTTTAAGATGATGGTCAAGATGATATTTGCTATTATTTAATGTTTTAATACGAAAATCGGGTGGCCATGGACGCACTAGTAAACACGACTAATTTTAAATTGGAATGTTGTTGCTTTACCGAAAACTTTAAAGATCTCATTCCCCTTTGACGGTTTAGAAAGCACCTTTAGCCAATTACCCTAATAACACTACCCCTATTATATTTAGAGGTAAATCATTGTCAAAATTGGAAGTTTGTCGACAAGTTGATCAAATAACCATGACACGATAGAAATTACAAGTAAGCTACATCTTTTTTATTCTTTCTCCTTCCAATTTCATCTTTTATGGTTTTGAATTTCAAAATGAAAGTAACTACTTGCAAATGCGGTCTTATTTTCACGGGGTAAGTCTTGATCACGATCTTTGTATTTAGTGGATTTTGCAATCGAACAGCCGAAGGGAACCCAATGAATTTCCATTTTCTTTTTGCACTCAATACATTTTGACGCAAAAGTATAGGCCAATGTTTCCGGTGTCAATTGATATGTAATTTTCGTGGATGTTTGTGGAATACCTATCGAACGAGGCTTTGCCTTGGAGCCTCATCTTCAGTTCTTTCAAAAAAATTAAAGCATAGCAACGAGAGAACGTTAGTTCTTTTCTCATTTGGCATTTTCTTTTAATTTTTAATTTTTTGGATATTATTGAAACTTAAATTTTGAGGACCTATTTAATCATTCATAAATTACATAAAAAATTATAGATTAATTTTTAACTCCTATGAAAAATAATTTTCATTAAATTGTATGGCACATAGACATTTGGGGCATTTACATTAATAGTAATAGAATTAAAAAAAAAAAAAAAAAAGAGATAATAATATGTACATGTTTAAAAAACAAAAAGGAGCGAAACCGGGCCGGGGATGGACCGGCCTGGCCTCATTCTTTTTGTTCTCTTCCCACTGGCCCCAGCTTTCTTATTTTTCCTGGCCCAGCTGTCTCCTTTTTCTCTCCTCCTCTCTTCCTCTTTCACGCTCGCGACGAAAGAAGGGGACAGGGAAGGACGTACGAGGCTGAGCAGACGCAGGAACCGTCCGACCGGAATTGGTGGTCGGGCCAAGCCGGCAGGACAGCTGGCGGTGGCAGGAGCCATGCGCGCCTGTCGGTCGGCCAAGCTTAAAAGCGAGAGAGCGGTGTGAGTTGATGAGGGGTTCGGACAGATTGAAATCGGTGGGAGAGAGTGAGCCTAGAGAGAGGGAGGCAGATGCGTAGAGAGCGAGAGCAGGGAGCGAGAGCCAGCGTCGGCCGATATCGCGGTCGAGCACGAACCCTGTCCAACGACCACGCCCGGTCGACGTCCTCAAGCCAAACGCCCGGTCGACGTATCTCTGCTGCTGCTTCCCCGGGCTACTTCCGCACCCTCCCATACCGTCAATGTCAGAAAAGCCAGTTTCCAGTGAAAAGAATGTGAAGGAGAAGGACGAGGAGGAGCCCATCTGCATTGCCTCTGTACCCACCAACCCCAACCCATTTTGCTCTCACTGCAACGTAGCAACCCAAAAGGCTCTTTTTGCGCGGAGAGAGAGAGAGAGAGTTTTTGGATTCTGGGGGGGGAGGGATTGAGAGAAAACCAGGAGTCATGGGTCCACTGAGATAAAGGGCATTGCTGGATTCTGGGGTACTTAATGTACCTTCTTTGTATTCTTTTTCTGGTTAGCTACTTAAAATACAGGATTTGGTGATCTGCTTTTTTTTTTTTTTAATTTTATTTTAATGGCTTGGCTTTGCTTGGCTGAGCTGTGAGCTATAGTTGTAGGGAGCAGCAGCCAATCACCGCCTTTGATGTTGACACTTCGAATTGGTGGGGTCAACCAACTCGCCGAGGGACGACAAGCTAGTCCCCTTGGATCTCAAGGGGAGTAAACGAGGCCATTGAGATTTCTAACTCGTTTAGTTCTCTTGACATTAATGTAAGACTGCTTTGGTGACCTGAGTATATGTCCTTAAAAAGATTTCAACTGAGATTTAATCTACACATTGAGATTCCCTAAATGTAAAAATACCAAGAAGGTAAAACTTGTAATGACCAATTTGGGATATGAGATAATACAAAAATAAGGAACCCCTCCATGGAACTCGATATCTCTATAAATCAAGTGGACAAGAAGCAGAGGCTTTCCTATGAACAAAAGCTCTCTTCCTTTGGTGAACCTACGCACTTAACTGTCACTGAGAATCCAAGGTAAGTCCCCTAGCAAGGACTTACGGAGACAATTAATAGAAATGAAGTATCGTGATGTAGTATTCTATATTATCATTTCTCACATATGGAATAGATGAAGTTGGCGGAGCATCATCCACACTAAAGAGAGAAAATTTGGCACTTCCTTAAAATAATTCTTGAGGAGCAATGTATAACAGGCCTAGCTCGGGACTAAAACACATCCGAGCAAGAATCGCCACTCCGCACATCTCGAAATTCAAAAAATGAAAAGCTTCCATAATATATTCCCACCCTTGCAAAGTGGCAATCATCCACATCATAATTGCGTGAGGAAGTGATTAACAATATCGAAAGAAACGGCACGAATACAACCATCAAACAACAAGCCATCGTCTTTTGGCTTTCCCCAATAAGTTGTTTACAATACACAATTACTACACCGCATAATAGTCATCGTATTCTTTATAGCATCTATACCTTTAGTTTCAAATGTGAACAAAAGAGAAACTTAGAAGCGAAATTTAAGAGTTCCTTTTGATGGATTACCAAATAAAGCCCTAGGTCTTTCAAAACAAAATTAACTCAAAACATAGCAAACCATTTCTTATTTTCTATTCTCGCGCAATGTGACACCCCGAACCCTTCTCGGTGTCAGTCACCGCGCTGATGTTACACTTTCTTTCCTCTCTCTCTCTTTTACTTAAAACAAGCGTCGTTAATCACAGGCATTTTTTTTTTTTAAAATGAATCGGTCCCAATGCGACTCATAGCGGAAGCAAATTAAACATCACCATCTATCCCCCTACCAATCCATGATACAAATACACACCACTAATCATCAGGATTTAAAAGATAAGCCATGCCACTATTATTTACATATTAACGTGATGGGTTTTTTTTTCACGGGTCGATACAACAAAAAGGGGACCAAGATTTTCAGCCACACTCGGCCTCATCCCAAAAGATACTACGACCCCTAAGGAAAATCACATAACATCCCCCATCCAACAAATGCGGCGGCTATTTCCCAAAAGATGACACCGCTCTCTCTACCCTTCACGCAACCATCACACCCATCCAGGTGCATCGGGTGGTGGTGGCGGCAACATCCCCCTAAACACTCCGTCTCGGCGGACATGAAGACAAAAACTCCTGGATGACTCGGGCCCTCGCCCGGCCCACGTCGTACATAACCAAAGACACGCACTTGCACAAATCTCAGTCCAGGGATAGTGACGCAGTCGATCTCCGTACATTCTACTTCTACATCTGACGGGAGACCATAGAAGGTGCCTCGCGTGACGGGAGACCATAGAAGGTGTCTACTCTGAGCTGTTCTAAGTCTTTTTTCGATAATATCGATGACTTCGGCGGTAACTTGTACCAATTCGAGTCCCGTCGCCTTCCTTTCACCTACTTCACTCCAACGCAGAGTCCTACATCTCCTTCCATATAATGCTTCATAAGGAGCCATGCCTATACTCTTCTGAAAACTATTATTATAGGCGAACTCCACCAAATGCAATCTTTCATCCCAATTTCTTTTGAAATCGATTACACATGCCCTTAACATATCCTCCAAAGATCGGATTACTCTTTCCGATTGACCATCCGTCTGAGGATGAAAAGCAGTACTAAACTGAAGCTTAGATCCTAACGCAACTTGGAGACTTTTCCAAAAATTTGATGTAAACCTTGAATCTCGATCTGAAGTAATAGTCACTGGAACACCATGTAAGCGTACCACTTGACTTACATACATGTCCGCATACTTATCCATTTGGTAGTCCATGCGAATCGCTAAGAAATGTGCCGACTTAGTCAAACGATCCACTATAACCCAAATTGAATCATGACTACTTGATGTCCTTGGCAATCCTTGCACAAAGTCTATCGTTATATGTTCCCATTTCCATTCAGGAATGTCTAATGGTCTCAAGAGTCCTGCAGGTTTACGATGCTCCGCTTTTACTTGCCGACACGTCAAACATTGAGAAACGTACTTAGCCGTATCTGCCTTCATACCATTCCACCAAAATTGCTTACGCAAATTTCTGTACATCTTTGCACTACCTGGGTGGATACTATAATTACTCTTATGTGCCTCCAACAAATTTCCTTCCTCAATTCCTCATTGTCGGGAACACAAAGTCGTCCTTGACATCTTACTATTCCATCATCGAGATCTGAAATTCTGATCTTTTCCTTAAAGATACAAAGATCCTCACTTTCAAAATCTCTGGTCGATTCTTGCAGAATTTTAATTTTCTGGATAATTTCTGGCTCAATCCTTAATGCACTAAGCATACCAGTAAGACAATCCACTTCCAATTTAAATTCGGAATTTGCCACAGATTCCAACAATTTCCATTCCGCCATCCTCAAACTAGCTATCTCTGCGGCCGACTTTCGACTAAGAGCATCTCGCTACTCTATTCGCTTTTCTGGGTGATATCTTATCTCACAATCATAATCCTTTAACAACTCCATCCACCTCCTTTGTCTCATGTTCAACTCCTTTTGTGAGAACAGATACTTCAAACTCTTATGATCTGTATAGATCTCAAACTTTTCTCCATACAAATAGTGTCTCCATATCTTCAAGGCAAACACTATAGCTGCTAGCTCTAAATCATGCGTCGGGTAATTTAGCTCATGGGGTTTCAATTGTCTGGATGCATAGGCTACAACCTTGCCATGCTGCATCAACACACATCCTAGTCCTTTGTGAGATGCATCACTATACACAAGTGAAACCATCGGGTCCGGAGGTATAGTCGAATTGAGCCGAAGTCAATTTCCTTTTAAGCTCCTGAAAACTCCTTTCACATTCCCCATTCCACTCAAATTTCACATTCTTTCGGGTCAACTTAGTTAAAGGTCCTGCCAGTCGTGAAAATCCTTCGATGAATCTCCTATAATAACCAGCCAGTCCTAAGAAACTTCGTATTTCAGTAGGTGTTGTCGGTCTCGGCCAATTTACTACCATTTCAACTTTTGCTGGGTCTACCGCAATTCCTTTTCCTGACACCACATGTCCTAGAAATACTATCCGATCCAACCAGAATTCACACTTACTGAACTTAGCATACAACTTATGCTCTCTCAGAGTCTGCAAAACTATTCTCAAATGCTGCTCATGCTCTTTAGGTCCTTTCGAATATACTAGAATATCATCAATAAACACAATTACAAACTGGTCTAAATAAGGCTGAAATATTCTGTTCATCAAATCCATAAATGCAGCAGGGGCGTTAGTCAATCCAAATGGCATAACAAGGAACTCATAGTGCCCATAACGAGTCCTGAACGCAGTCTTAGGAATGTCCTCTTTCTTAATTCTTAACTGATGGTATCCCGACCTCAAATCAATCTTAGAGAAAACTGAACTTCCCTGGAGTTGGTCAAATAAATCATCAATTCTAGGCAAATGATACTTATTCTTAATGGTCACCTGATTCAACTGCCTATAGTCAATACACAAGCGCATCGATCCATCTTTCTTCTTCACAAACAAGACCGGTGCACCCCAAGGTGAAGCACTTGGTCTAATGAATCCTTTATCAAGCAATTCTTGCAGTTGCACTTTCAATTCCTTTAATTCAACTAGGGCCATCCTATACGGGGCTTTTGATATTGGTCCTGTCCCAGGCATTAATTCAATTTCAAACTCAATCTCTCGCTCTGGCGGTAATCCAGGCAATTCCTCAGGGAATACATCTTGAAATTCATTAACTACCTGAATTTCATCAATCTTAGGCTCTTCCCTAGTATAATCTTTAACCATGGCCAAATATCCTTGACATCCTTTGTCAAGTAACGCATAGGCTCCTATTGCCGAAATAAGTGCTACAGGTAGCTGGGTCTGACCTCCAAGAAATTCACAACTAGACTGATCAGGTAAGGTAAATTGGATCACTTTCCTATAACAATCCATCTGAGCCCGATATTTATGAAGCCAATCCATTCCTATGATAACATCAAAATCATACATGGCTATTACAACTAAGTCTATTTCCATATCTTTTCCTCCCATTGTTATCTTACAATTTCCACACACCAATGTAGACAATAACATATCCTTTAGAGGCGTAGAAACACAAAGAGGCATCTCAAGAGGCATAGTTTTTATCTTACTCAAACATCTATATCTTTCAGACACAAACGAATGCGTAGCACCCGTATCAAACAATGCATATGCCTTTTTATCATTTATAAGGATCGTACCTGAGATAACATTTTTGGAAGCTTCCGCTTCCTCTTGGGTAATCGCATACACTCTTCCCTGTGCTGGTGGCCTCTGGGGATTCCTTGGTAAGTTTGGCTTAACAGCATTCTGCAATGGTTGCTGCACCGAGCCCATACTCGCGTGCGATCTCTCCTGAGGGCAATTTCTCTTAATATGGCCTATTTGTCCACAACCATAGCACTTTGGTTGTCCAATACAAGGTCCTGGGCCATGTCGCCCATTACACATTCGACACTCCGGATTCTGATAAGGTGTCTTTCCCAAACTCAAGCTACCCTTGCCTCTTCCATAATTCCCAAAATTACTCTTCTTTTTAGATCCCCAGGTCTGACCTTGACCTGTATAGGGTCTCTTACCCCTTCTCACATCACTAAAAGACAATGGTTTCTTATCCTCTGAATATTCCCTCATCAACTCATGTTCCACCAACTATGCCCTTTCATATATCTCATTATAATCTCTTATGTTCAAAGGCACTAGTTGTCTCCTGATATCAGTCTTCAGCCCTTTCAGAAATCTCTTAGCTTTCTCTTCCTGGTCCTCAACTAGCCTAGGAGCATATCTAGATAATTCAGAAAATCTAGCCTCATACTGATCTACCGTCAGCTCCTTTTGTTCTAACTGAACAAACTCAGTAATTTTCCTATCCTTAGCACAGTCAGAAAAATGCTTCCTATTAAAAGCTCTCACAAACTCTTCCCAGTTAACCTCAGTACCTGGTGGGAAGATCGTATCCCTCGATGCTCTCCACCAAAACTTCGCATTTCCCTCCAATTGATACTCTGCTAAGACTATTTTCTCAGCATTAGTGCAGTCCAACAGCCGGAAAATTCGTTCCATCCCGTCAATCCATTGCTCTGCCTCCTCAGGACTTCCCATTCCATTAAACTTAAGTGGCTTCAGCTTCAAAAACTGCTCCACTAGTCCTTGAGTACGGCGTTCGCTCCCCGGGCTGTTCTTTGCGCCCGCCTCTCCATTAGATTTCCAATATTGGCTAATGCCTACGGGATATCTTCCATTCGGGGTTCAGCCCTTGCGGCGAGAGGCTTCAGCCCTCGATGGATGAGCACTTCCAGCTAGCACCATGACTTTCCTGCAATTTCCAAGCATTGCCTCAGGAATAATCTGAGACTCACTGCCTCCACTCAAAGCAATTACTATCACTACATAAGTAACATATACATGTTACTGGCACCTAAAAGCAATCCTAAATAAACTACTAAGGATCTATGAGTGAATTCTCATCACCCGTTATTCAATTATTTCATTTTATATCCTATGGTGTGCATTGTCATCATGTTCCTCAATTTCCAAATGAGGCTCCTTATCACTCCACCTTTAACCATTCGCTCTGATACCAAAAAGCGCGGCTGTGACACCCCGAACCCTTCTCAGGTCGTCACCAGCGCCGATGTTACACTTTCTTTCCTCTCTCTCTCTTTTACTTAAAACAAGCGTCGTTAATCACAGGCATTTTTTTTTTTTTAAAACGAATCGGTCCCAATGCAACTCATAGCGGAAGCAAATTAAACATCACCATCTATCCCCCTACCAATCCATGATACAAATACACACCACTAATCATCAGGATTTAAAAGATAAGCCATGCCACTATTATTTACATATTAACGCGATGGGTTTTTTTTTCACGGGTCAATACAACAAAAAGGAGACCAAGATTTTCAGCCACACTCGGCCTCATCCCAAAAAGATACTACGACCCCTAAGGAAAATCACATAACATCCCCCATCCAACAGCGGCGGCTATTTCCCAAAAGATGACACCAGCTCTCTACCCTTCACGCAACCATCACACCCATCCAGGTGCATCGGGTGGTGGTGGCGGCAACATCCCCCTAAACACTCCGTCTCGGCGGACATGAACAGACAAAAACTCCTGGATGACTGGGCCCTCAGCCAGGCCCACGTCGTACATAACCAGCACACGCACTTGCACAAATGTCAGTCCAGGGATAGTGACACAGTCGATCTCCATACATTCTACTTCTACATCTGACGGGAGACCATAGAAGGTGCCTCGCGTGACGGTAGAAAGCGGCATCTTTCTAATTTGAAATGTTATCCCCAAAAGGGGTGAGTACAACCACTCAGCAGATAGGGAAATCCAATAACATCCCAATGCATCATGCATATCATCACACGTTGCAAGCATCACTTACCTTATAATCATGCGTATCATGCATCATCATGCATATATTATCATAGGTGATCATCATATCACATCACTTCTCATCATCATCATGCATCATCATGCATATATTATCATAGGTGATCATCATATCACATCACTTCTCATCATCATCATGCATCATCATGCATATATTATCATAGGTGATCATCATATCACATCACTTCTCATCATCATCATGCATCATCATGCATATATTATCATAGGTGATCATCATATCACATCACATCTCATCATCATCATGCATATCATATCATAGGTGATCATCATATCACATCACATCTCATCATCATCATGCATCATCATGCATATATCATCCTCATCATACACATCATCATGCATATATCATTATCATCATGCATATATCATCATCATGTATTATCATGCATGATTTAATTTCAATTTCATCTTGGACCATCATATTTCTCATTCCCGGGACCAATGTTTGCGTCCCCCATGCATCAAGATACAATTTCAGATCATCCGGTTCCCCCACTCTTCGGGCATCTCGTACCCCAACTGGCATCACGAGGACCCTCCGGTATCCAGCCATTTAAGGCCACCGGGCAACCGGCCGCACCCTTCAGGCCAGGCATCTCGCACCCAATCCGGCGTCGCGAGGTATCCCTCGACATAATTGCCATGCCGAGCTTCCGGCTCCCCCACTCTCCGGGCATCTCGACACCACTCGGTCTCCCGAGGACCCTCCGGCATTCGGCCACTCATGACCACCGGGCAACCGGCCGTACCCTTCTAGCCAGGCATCCCGATACTCCCGGGGCATCGTCGGCTCACACCTCCGACGGTCTTCTCAATTCACATTATTATGATTCAATTTATCATGACATATGATGTGATGACAATTCAAGATCATGCTCAACATTGAATACGTACATACATTTCAATTCCATGTCATACACACATATCAAGACTTCATCACATATACTTCTCAATTCAAGTCACACCCATACCAAGACTTTATCACATAATAACATGAATTAATTAAATGGAATCTATGGCCAATAAAATAATCCATTATTATTTTTATTTTATTATTATTATTATTTTATTATTATATTTATTTATTTTCATAAATAAATATTAAATTTAATATCTATGATTTTCCCAAAATCATAATATTCGAATAATAACTAATAGGGTTACAATTTCATATGAAATTCATGGCCAAATTGAATTTCTCATAATTTCACAATTTCCATGAAATAGCACCTTATATTCGGGTAATGGCCAGACTTGCACAGTTTCCAAATAAATTCGATTAAAATACTCATATGGCCTTAAAAATTTACGAAATTTTACAGGGTGATATTCAACACATTTTCGTGCACTTTTCATGAAGAACCCTAAGCCAAATTATTTTTAGATTAATTTCTATATCCCTACGAAGCTTCTGGAATCACGACCGCGACGTTCAGAACACACTCCTCCGAATTTCTTAGTTTTCACCCATCAATTATCTTTCGTTTCTTCTGAAATTTGAGTATGTTATGTACCAAGGTGTCCTTTACAAGTTTCATGAAGAGATCTAGGCCAAATGACCAAGCTATGGTCACCATTTAAGTCCGTTAAGTCTCGGGTGTCTCGGTATATTTCGCCAGAACCATCGTTTCCAAGATCTAACCGATTCACCAAGTTATACTTGTTATTTTTGCCTCATATTCGATTATGTTGTAGCTTAAGGTGTTTCCTACAACTTTCAAGAAGACAACAAAGTGAGATCTCCAACATAAATCAACATGCAACCAAGAAATCAACAAGAGGTCAGTGAAAATTTCGCAGATCTAAAGTCTCCGTATAATGGAACTTTTTACCCCTCAAATGTTCATCGTTTTCTACGAATTTTTAGTATGTCATAGTACAAGACGTTAGCTTAAACTTTCGTGAAGACACCGAAGCCAAAATCGAACTCCAAACACCCATGCAAACTCGAACAAGCCACTGACTCCAACAAACCGAACAAGAACAGTCACACGGTTTGCAAAATATCAACTCTTACCTCGGTTTTTTCGCACAAATCACACCTATAATCTAACATGCAAACACCACAACAAACATGCAAAGGAAGTTATGGACTCCACTTGCCTTAAAGATGAACTAGCAACGACGAACGGCGACGGGACACGGCGAACGAACGGCACACCCCTCCGGCTCCGCCTCCTTCCCTCTCGGTTCCTCTCTTCCGCTCGAGCTCTCTCTCTCTCGCACACCTCTCTCTTTGGACGAAAATGCAGCAAGGAGTCCGGCCACTCTCTCTCCTAACCCCTTTTATACCCCCTTTAATCCCATGATTAGTAATGATTAACTCACCTCATGTCCAACCAATGCATGCTCTCCTTTGTGCCACATGTCATTTTTATTTTTGAATTTGAATGTGCTTGGGCTTAGGCCCATCCGGCCATTCCCCTTGGGCTGGTCGAGCTCCTTCTTGGGCCCTAATGGGCCGACTAGCTTGGCCCACCAAGCTTTAGGCTTATGGGCCCAAGGCCCATTTCGAAAATTTAATCCCCCTTTCTTTTCTTTTTCTTTTTTTGAATTCCTTTCTATAAATATTTCTAAATTCAAAATTCATCTTGGCCAAAGTCTTGGGATATTTTTAATTATTAGGATTTAAATTTATAATCTCATGGCCAAGCATTAATCTATTAAATTTAAATACACAACTCATCAAGTTAAAAGACAAATTGGCTAAGGCATAAGCCAAAAGAAATTCTATCACCTAATTAAAGATTTTAACACACCTTAAGGCTCGGCTTTGAATTTCTGGGATGCCACAAGTAATCAGTATCCGGATTTATCGGATAGAGATCTTTAGCAGATGTAGATGAAGCGGTTCCAGTCCACGGCCCATCAGTGAGCATGCTCTTGGTGATATTCTCATCAACTGCCTGATCTTCGTCGCCTTTGAAATGCTTCCTCATGGCCTCAATTGTCTCCTCCGTTATGATAGTGTCCTCGTGAGTCCAGCAGTGGAACAACAACCTTGCCTTCAAGCATGCTAATCACAGATGACATTGGCGGCCTGAGTGCTGGAGTTGCATTAGTACACAGCAGAGCTACATTTATCATTGCCAGCACCTCCTTTTCATCAAAATGAGAACCCAGCCTCTGATCAACTAGATCCATCAAATTTCCTCTCTTTTTCAAAACTCGTGCCTAGAAACAGAAATGGAAAGGAAGACATTTCCCTCAAGCTACAGGTACTGATCAGTTGTAGAATATGCTCAGAATACTAAAACAGGAAAAATTTCATGACAAATGCAGTTGATAAACACCTGCTAGTTTTTCACCTCCTATGTAACTTATATTTGGAAGGAAAAAATCGAACAAGTCAATACAGATGAAACATGATTTCTCTACCATTTTTAACTAAAAGTTAGTAAACTTAAACACTTACTAACATTCACTGGTTGCAAAAAAATTACCACCACTGCTTTAAAATTACCAGCTCTCATTGAGTATTACAGGCAGGGATTATTTGTCAGTTTGTCGTTACAAGAAATAGGAGAATCGTCCATCAATGGTTTACACCCTAATAATCATTGTTCTAGCTAGTGATTGGCTTAACTTAAAGCACAATAAAATCTAATTTTTGGACTCAATTACATGGATGTGAAGAAGTCAAATCTAAATTGAAAGTATATCAATATTTGGGTCAAGCATGGTCTTGAAAACTTTTAAATCCAATACTAATTGTCAAAACTGCAAAGTACTCGACCAACTTGTTTGGCGCTAATGAAACTACAGGAGTATGAATGTCACGCATAAAACTATGAAGACCAAAACAAAACCAACCCAAATTTTAAGGACCTCAAATTTCAATAAATAGAATTGCCTTCAATCCAAAAAAGAATCTACATGATCCCTTCTTTCAGGAGGCAGCCCATTGTTTCGAGTTTCAATGTGTCACTAGGTAAATTCCAGTTTCAGTTTCTCAGAACCAGACTAATCCGTGACCACCCCCACCCCAAGTCGCTCATCTTGAGCATGAACACCATGGGCCGGCTACTGCAAGGATTACTTGCTCCTTTCAAATTCAGTAACAAGAATAATTGGATTAATTTTAAATGACAAATTGCACTTAACAGCATGACAATTCGTTAAACAGGTTTCAATAGCTGGTAACTGTAACTCTCATTTGCAACCATTAAAGTGCATATGAGGAGTTCTATACTATGTTCACACTTCCTTAATCCATCTCTCAACCAGCACAAGCAGAGATTTCAATATCATAATAAGAAACTTTTTAATGCTAGAGTTAATTACCCAATTGAGTAGATAAAAGCATTTCTCCTTCTTCTGGTAACTGGTGTTGCTCCGGCCACTAACAACTTCTAAGGCAACAACGCCAAAACTATAGACGTCGGCTTTTTCAGTGAGGTAATCATGCATTGCATACTCTGGTGCCATATATCCACTGCATAACAAGAAAAGAGCTGGTGTTTGCAAAATGGCAAATGTCGTAAATTGCACTTAATATTTTCTTCCAAAGACCATCCCTCTTATCTTCCTAAAATACAAAATATAGAGATATTCCTAATCATGACACAATGGTCTCAAGAGTCAAGGAAAAAACAAGTGCATTCTAGAAATTTTTCAGTAGGATTCCGCTGAGAATATTAAAAAAAAAAAAAAAAAACAAGACATTTGTGGGTTTTATATAACTTTCAGGAGACATATAGCTCCATAGTTGGAAAACAAGTGCATCCTTATAACTTGGAAAAGAGGCTCATTAACTGAAAAAAGAGTTGGAAACTGGCTGAGACAAGGTCTGAATACATAGGCAGCAGCAGTAGGAGGATTCCTAAAGCCAAGCCCAGGGGCAAGAAAACTTCTTAATATTGTTGTTGTCGACGTTGCTGTAGCAATAGAAAAACAGCCTTACATTTTCTCACTAGCTTTCTAACCCTTGTGATTCATGTGCCTTTCTTTGTAATTTTGGTTTTATTCTTTTGTAATTCACTTGAAAGTGCACCATCTATGTTTATGTCAGGTGAAATATATTCACGAAAAATTGAACTTTTCATGCAAAAGAATATATATAGATAATTTACATCGAAATCCGTAACGTATAGTAGTTGTTCTTATTCATCAAATTGTTTTACATTAAGTAGATTGTCATTGGAAAAACATGATAAAAACAATTAAATTACGGTTGTTAAAAAGTATCGAGTCATAATTGTATCGTAATATTTTCATATGCTCTTTGCAGGAGAGAATATATTAGGTAGGGCATACTGGATTACCTTCCGAAATGTTTTTCTTGACTATTCTTAATGTATTAAATGAAGTGTGTAGAATACAATCAATCTTTTGATTAGTATCTCAGGTAGGCGGATAATTTTTTTCCAGAAACTGTATTAGATCATCTAAGTTTGTTGAGATAATGAAATTGTTTGATGTTATAGTTATTTTTCGTTAAGCAATTACTGTTAGAGTTAGTTCTATGTTTTCCCTGATCAATCACATTCTTTTCATGAACAGGTTGACTTTCTACACATGTCAACGCAAACTTTTGAAACATTTGAACATGCTTATTATATATTTTTCTGTATGTATACAAATTCTATACGCAAAAAAATAATTTCCTCATACAATAATCAATGTAAACATAGGCGAATTAGGTCTGTTGCCTATAATATCAACTTATAGCCAAATTAACAATTACATAAGTTAATATTAATGGTAGAGTATGTAATATAATTAACATTTTTCCTAGTTAACATGAAGAGCGGTGGGAGAGGCGTGGAGCTTTGCGGTTAAGCCCCATTTGTTGAGCACCATGCTTTGGGATGATGTGAGTCAGCTACAGAGTTCCATTCGATTCACTTTTCTTAAATTGGACAAGATTTTTCTACTCCATTCTTTTATGTTGTCACTTACTCCTAATAAAGTTAATGGGAACATAAAACAAGAAACTTACTAAGTTCCAGCAATCTTGGTGCTAATATGTGTGTTGTCCTCCTCATCAAGTTTTGCTAAACCAAAATCTGATATTTTAGAGTTGAGATCCTTATCCAGTAAAATATTAGTAGCTTTAATGTCTCTATGCACAATCTTTAGCCTTGACTCTTCATGAAGATATGCCAACCCCCTGGCAATACCCACACATATCTTGTGTCTTGTCCCCCAATCCAGCTTTAATTGAAATTCTTCAGGACCTTCAATTGTATCAGAAAACATCAAAACTGCTTTGCCATGTCATTAATCTGAAGACAAGTGAAGCACAATGTGATATCAAATTACCAAATAAAGCGCGAGCAAGACTGTTATTTTCCATGTACTCGTAAACCAGCAAAAGTTGATTTCCTTCAATGCAGCATCCATAGAGTTTTACAAGATGTGGATGTTGAAGAGCAGAAATCATCCCAAGCTCAGTCACGAACTCACGATTTCCTTGCTTTGATTTGGATGAAAGCCGCTTCACCGCTATAGTGGTGCCGTCGACGTAAGACCCGCAATTGAACTTTGGCATAAGATTTATGCTGTCAAGATTTAGATACATTGAATGCTGCTTTCTACAATTCTTTTCTATTGGGAATTGGGGCAAGTTAGGTCACCAATTTTCCAGCATACCTTGTATACAGAACCAAAACCACCTTCTCCAATCTTATTGGCAACGTCAAAATTGTTTGTGGCAGCTTTAATCTGTCGCAAGGTAAATGAACCAATTTGCAATGCTAGAACCTTCAAATCTGCATAGCATTGCGGAGGTGGAGTCTGAAGGATTGGTGAATGTATCCGATTAGTAGGTCATAGGACAGCTTCTTTTTTAGAGCAAATTTTTTTTTGTAAACAGACTAGCTTGTCTATGAAAATATGGTTTTTGGTGAAATTGTGATCTTGCTTTTCTATCCAATATTTGTGTTGTCTGGGGATTTGTTTATTCACTTCCGCATATGCAATAAAATGAATGGGTCGGTGACACATTTTGGGATGTCGCAATTTTATCGACCATAGAGAGATGCGCGCGTGCTTGAGGTTCGGGGCATGATAGTACAAAAGGTTACATTTTTAGTCACTATAATTCTCAACTTGGATTGAAAAAAAAAATTAAAACTCCTTCACAGTAGAACATAGTTAGTTTACTTGCTTAGTCGCCTAAAGCGTTATTAGTAGACTACACTATGACATCGCTGCTTTAAAGGTGATTCGATGTTTGGCCTTTTAATTACTTTTTTTTTTTTTTTGGGTCGAAAACATTTTAATTACACCTTTTTATTATTGTTGACACGGTGATTTTTGAACTCAACAAGAATTGCCCAGTCAACCATGCAACGAGGGGACAATCATTGACGGATGGTAAAGTTCTACGACAAGAAACATGCATGCGTGTGTCATGGGTTGGTAGTTTCTTGGCCGTGGAATAACCCATGTGGTGCCTAGCGAGCGAAATTCGCTAGGCCAACCTTCTTTCTATAGTTGTTCCAGTGAACAATATGGCAAGTAACTCTTTTATATAAGATCGTACCACACCCAGCTCCTCTTAGGCGTCTAGTCCATCAAGTGAGACAATAGATTTTTTTAGGCTCAACAACTGGTTTCAGCCTGCCATGACCTCATCAGGAAAGCAAAGATAAGCTCCCCGACCGTTTGTGCACGGGAGGCTAACCCCACCTTTAGAGCTCCTAAGTAATGTAATCCTTCTATTCTAGAATTCCTAGCATCAACCGTCCTAACGCTATTCCCACAGGCCAGTTGTGTTCATCATCTCTACGTCCTCACTCTTTAGTCGATAATCCCAAGCTTCACTCACAAGGGTTAACGAGTACGGGAGAATCACAGATTGTGACAAACTCCCCCACTTAATTCTGCAACGCCTTCATTGCAGGCTATTCTATCGCTTCCCTGCATTTCCCTAACCATCAATGCCACTCCCTAGGACTTACATAGATGACGACGCTAGCCCAATAGAACAAGTCACTTCACTCTATTGCTTGCTTCCCCTGATCAAAGTTATTCGTGAATCTCCAATCACTTGTGCTCCCCGACAAGTGTGGCACCCCTAGCCAACTGCACCCCTGTGGTAGCACCTTCTTTCACCTACTAAGCTTCTCCTGATCTCTACAAGCCAACAAAGGGTCTCCCTTGGTGGAAACATGATCGCAGACCTCTTCTTGAGATTTGCACATTGATCTAGGAACGTTAGCCCCATTTAGCGAGTAATTCGGTTCCTTTCTATACCCTCATTGCCATCACATAAGCTAGACGAGAGTCGCATGTTGTCCGAGCCCTCTCTAGCCTCGGCGATCACTCTCCGCCCTCACAAGATAGGGAAGACCATAGGCTTTTCCCCGAATTGCCCACCTACTGGAGGGATCCTTGCTTTGATACCATTTGTCATGGATCGGTAGTTTCTTGGCTGTTGAATAACCCATGCGGCGCTTGGCAAGCGGAATTCGCCAGGCTAACCTTCCTTCTATAGTTGTTCCAATAAACAATACGGTGAGTATCTCTTTTATACGAGATCATATCACGCCCAGCTCCACTTTAGTGTCTAGTCCATCGAGTGAGATAGCAGATCTCTTTAGGCTCAACAATTGGTTTCGGCTTGCTATGGCCTCATCAGGAGAGCAACATTAGCTCCCGACCAGTTTGTGCACGGGAGGCCAACTCCACCTTCAGAGTTCCTAAATAATATAATCTTTTTATTCTAGAACTCCTAGCACCAACCATCTTGACGCTACTCCCACGAACAAGTTGTGTTCATCATTTCTGCGTCCTCACTCTTCACTCGATAATGCCAAGCTTCACTCCTAAGGGCTTACGGGTACTAGAGAATCACGAACTGTGACATATGCATTGGCAACAGGAGTCTCCGGAGACAATTATTCGTTCCTGCCAATAATAAGAACCTGACCTCCGTGATTTGGCAATTTGCTTTTGCGTTCATACTCTAGAACACGAAATTTACGCTAATGAGCTTCTTTGAATTTTGTATGTACCTCTTTTCTTTTTGTGATAGGAAACTTTCCACGCAGACATTTCGTCGTGTTCACAAGAAATGTCAATCTTTCACATCTACATGATGCTTCCACGAATGTGTTTACACATCGCATTGTGAACGTATCGGTACATGCATTAATGCTGTTGAAAGTTGATTCGGACACTAATGAGAGTAAGTGCGGGCTGGGTTGAAGATCTTCATTTAACCGGTGAATGTGTCAAAATTGGGAAAATTATTATATTAGGTAGGCAGAATATAATTTTCAGCATATAAATAATATCAGTCGAAGCATCTAATGTGACCAATCTTAAATTTTGAGACCCACTTCTCCCTTAAGTCTAATCATAGAAACCCATGACCCACACGTATTTAATTTCTCTATTACTTTGTTTTCCAATTTGATTTACATGTTTCTAATCTTGATATTTTCTAACTTTATTTTGATTTTAAATGCACATGCCATCATCTAATGAGAGGAACATAGATTAAAAGACAATGTGAATAGATGAGATCCGCCACTTATTTTGAAAAAAAAAATCATTTTTATGCTTTGCCAATTTCTTGACATTAACTCATTTCCAATCTCTAAACCTTCCTATGTCCTATAAAAAATATCTAAACCATTAATGCTTTTCTAGTGATATCGGTCATTAGTATTCATTTGAAAACCTACCCTTTCATGAGTCATGGAAAAATTACCTCTATAGCTTGCCACAAATTTTATCTTAAACTAAAATATAAGTTCTTTTTTTTTTTCATAGTGACACACAATTATTAAACTGATGATAGTTATAAAATTGACAAAAAAAAAAAAATCCCAAATATCACTATTTAAATAAAATTTCACTAACGATTGCACCTATAGTCATAAATCAAACCTAAACCTAAGTGATTTAAGAAATATAGATAGATGAAAAAATAAGTCATCTTACCTTATAATGATGGCCTGCTCATTGAACGCAGTCCGACTTGCATTCTCTACCCCCCAAGTTGCAAAAGTTAAAATCCAACGGCAACGGTCAATGCCAACTCCATAGCGGTAACTTCACTTAGTTCCCAAAATTCATTGCTTTGCATTGCACAAAAACGAACCATTTTTACTAAATTTTTAATACAGAGTTAAGAGAGAGAAGGAAGGAATGGCATGGCATTGAACTGTCAGATTCCATTTATTAATTCGATAAGAAAGTGAAAAAGTAACTACTAGAGGTAATGGTCCACCGAGATGCAGGTGCTTGTCGGATTCCACTTAATGCACCCCTTCTTTTTTGTTCTTTTTTGGTTAGTTACTTAGGAGACAGGATTTGGTTTCCAATTTCGGTGGAGGTCTGCCGGTTAAGGAATCACGATTAACGAAGTTGCAGCAGATCTGCTGTTTTGCTTTGCTAGGTTGTAGTTGTAGTAGCAGCGGCTAATCACCTGCCTTTGATGTGGATACTTCAATTTTCATTGTGGGATGTTAAGTGTCGACTTGATCAATATCCACTTAACGGGAAAAGTGTTAAAAAGTCATAAACTTTTACATTTATACCAATTTACTCATAAACCCTTTTTTCGGTGTCAATTTAATCCTAAACTTTTTTACTTTGTGCCAATTCAATCATTTCCGGCTAATTTGATCGGATTTTGCTAACCGTACGTCGTCCGACTGACTTGGCACAATTAGTGTTGACGTGTACAACTTTTAATAATATATATATATATATATATTATTTTTTTTCCTTTTATTTTTTTTTTTTTTTCATTCTCCTCCTCCTTCTTCCGCCGCCGCCGGACCTCGGCGATCGGCCTGAGGCGACGGTTGGCAAGCCTCGTCGGTGGCCGTGAGGGTAGCCTCTTGTAGGGCGGTGAGGCTCGCCCTTGTTGGATCTGGCAAGAGTCGAGCCTCACCGGCCATGGGCAAGCCTTGCCGCCCCACACGAGGCCGCCCTCGTGGCCACTCGCCTCACCAGTTGACGCCGATTGTGCCACATCAGTTGACTAGCGTCCTGTCAACAAAATCCAGCCAAAATTAGCCGGAAATGACTGAATTGATACCAAATAAAAAGATTAAGGTTTAAGATTAAATTGGTATAAATCTAAAATGTTTATGACTTTTTCTAACACTTTTCCTTTTGCTCGACGCCCACCTCTTAGATCTCAGGCGGAGTAGATGAACCCATTAAGCTTTCAGTTTCGGTTTCAACTTGTTTGATTCTTTTGACATTAACCTAAGATCATTTTGGGCATTGACTCATAATATAGAACCTTCGATGGAATGGAAGTAGTCTGCTGATGAGGTAGTAATCCACCATTTGCAAGAAACGGCGATTGGACAAGCAAGTTTCTTTAGATAAATTTTTTTTTGGGTAGACATACATGTTTCTCTTCCATCATTTCTCAAAGATGGGAAAGATGAAATTGGCCGACCATCATCCACACTAAACATAGAAAAAATTCGCATTTGCTAAGAGAAATTCTTGAGTAGCAACAAGTAACAGGTTGAGCTCGTGAACAAAACACGTCCAGTGCAAGAACGTGCCACTTCGCACATCTCTCCGTTCAAACAAATTAAAAGCTTCCGTAATAGATTCCCTCCCTTGCAGTGGCCACCATCAACATCGTTATTGTGTGAAGAGGAAAAACTTGCAACATCGTTTCTCTTTGAATAACAATATGGAAAGAGACGGCACGAATACATACACCAAACCACAGGCCATTGTCTTTAGGCTTTCCCCACTAATTAGTTCACAATACACATTTAATGCACTGCATAACACTGGTTTTCTTTATATTATCTATACCTTCAGTTTCAAACGTAAGCAAAAGAGAAACTTCAAAGCAAAATTTAAGAGTTCCGTCGCAAGGATTACCAAATAAAGCCCTAGTTCATTCAAGAACTAATATACTTAGAACACAACAAACCATTTCTTACTCTCTCTTCTGCCAGTAATCAGTATCTAGAAGTATTGGATAGAGATCATTAGCAGATGCAGACGAAGCGGTTCCAATCCATGGCCCATCAATGGACATACTCTTGGTGATATTCTCACCAACTGAATGGTCTTTGTCACCTTTAAAATGCTTCCTCATGGCCTCAATTTTCTCCTCAGTCATGATAACGCCCTCAGAGTCCAGCACTAGAATAGCAACCTTGCCTTCAAGCATGCTAACCACAGATGACGTCAGCGGCCGGAGTGCTTGAGTCGCATTAGTACACATCGGAGCTACCTTTATCAACTAGATCTATCAAATTTCCTCTCTCCTTTAAAAAGTATGCCTAGAAACAGAAATGAAAAGCGAAAATATTTCCCTCTCAAGCTTCAGGTACTAATCAGCTGCAAAATATGCTCTAAATACTAAAACAGGAAGAAGTATATTGTGTCCCTTGATTATTACGAGACAAATGCAGCTGATAAGCACCTGCTACTTTTTCATCTTCGTTACAGGGTATTATAAATGGATAAAATGATCGAATGACTCAAATACATATCAAACATGATTTCTTTACCGATTTTAAATAAAAGTTAGTAGTACTAATGGTTAACCGGTTGCCAAAAAAATTTCAAACACTACTTTAAAATTGCCAGTTCTTATTGAGTTGTATCAACACGAATTATTTATGGGTATCATTACATGAAACGGTAAACTCGTCCTTCAATGTTCTTGATTTTGCAACTCAGGTGACAATTAGATTTAACGAGGATAATAATGATTGTTTTTGCTAATGACCGGCTTAGTTTAAAGAAAAACAAAATCTAACTTAAGGACTTGACTATATGAATGTGAAAAAAAGTTATACCTTAACTGAAAGTATATAACCACTGGGGTTTGCTCTAGTGGCCACCCTTCCAACATGAAATGGGGAGGTGAGGGGTTCGAATCCCCGCCTTCTCAAGGGGTTTGGGGGTGGGGATGATGTAATTTCATATGTGGGTTTTGACTCCTACGCCTTGCAAGGAGGCAGGGCAAAAGTCTGAGAGTGACAGTTAGAGTAGGAATAGAGTTGGACCGACCAAAAAAAAAAAACTGAAAGTATATGGATTTTTGAGTCAAGACATGGTCTTGAAAACATTTTAATTTAACAAAAATTGAAAAGATTCAATTGTAGTGGAAATAATTGTTTGACCCTAATGAAACTACAAGGAGTATGAATGTGAGAGTGAGCCAAGAAGAGAAATTGCCAAAATTCAATTGAGAATGACGAGCACAGAGAAGAGATATCGAGCCGAGAAGAGAATCATCATCATTTCAATCTCAAGCTTGATACATAGAGAGAGAGAGAGAGAGAGAGAGAGAGAGAGAGAGAGAGAGAGAGAGAGAGAGAGAGAGAGAGAGGTCTTAACTTCATGAAAGAGGGAGAACGGACAAAGACTCTTTGCTTTTGTATGTTTGCATGTGAGTGTGAGAGAGTGATGTCTAAAAGTGAGAGAGAGATGACCCAAAGTCTTCCTCGAATGTATGGATATTCATCTAGAATGGAATTGTTAAGCTTTTGTCCAAGTCTTCTATGTATTTATATTCATCTGGATTGAGTGAGCTTTGGTTCAACTTTTCTTGCACAATAACTTTCTTTGACTACAAATTTTCCTTCAAGAGAGAGAGAGAGAGAAAGAGAGAGTGGGAGAGAGTGGTCTTCACGAAAGAGGAAGAACGGACAAAGACTCTTTGCTCTTGTACATATTGATGTGAGAGTGAGAGAGTGGTGTGTGAAAGTGAGAGAGAGACGACCCCAAGTCTTCCTCGTTTGTCTTAATTGTAGGGATATTCATCTAAAATGTAGCTGTCTTGCGTAATAACCTTTTTCATATTGCCGATTTATCCAATAAAAGTCTTTTAATTTCTTTTTCCCTCTTTTCATATTGTTCTTCAATGACAATAGTCTTTTCCATTTCTCTAATTTCTGTTGACACTTAATTTTAGCTGTTGACTTAAATTTAAGTTGCATAGAAAATTAAGGATTATTTTTTAAACTATAAACAAAGAAATTTTCATTAAATTACACAGCAGGTAGGCATTAAGATCATTTGCATTAATAGTGCTAAATTTTACTAATTTTATAAAAAAGAAACTTTTTTAAATTATTAATTAAAAACTTAAAAATTTAAAAAGAATTTGATATAGAAAGGAAGCCAGGCCAAGCCGGCCTACTCCCCTCTCTTCTCCTTCCTTGCAGCCCGGGCCGGGCCCATTCTCTTTATTTTTTTTCCCCGGCCCAGGTCCCTCCTTACTCCCCCGCTCACCCGCGGGAGACAGAGCACGCGAGGGACCACCATTCGTGCGAGGGACTAGCAACGCAGAAGGGACCGAATTGGCATCAAGTAAAAAGATTTAAGACTAAATTGGCACAAAAAAAAAGGTTTATGACTAAATTGGCACAAATGCAAAAGATTTATAACTTTGTTTTAACACTTTCCCTTCACTCGGCACCCACCTCTTAGATCTTAGGTGGAGCAGATGAACCCATTAAGCTTTCGGTTTCGGTTTCAACTTGTTTGATTCTTTTGACATTAACCTAAGATCGTTTTGGGCATTGACTCATAATATAAAACCATGGATAGAATGGAAGTAGTCTATTGATGAGGTAGTAATCCACCATTTGCAAGAAACAGTGATTGGACAAGCAAGTTTCTCTAGATAATTTTTTGCGGGTAGAAATACAAGTTTCTCTTCCATCATTTCTCAAAGATGGCAAAGATGAAATTGGCCGACCATCATCTACACTAAACACAGAAAACATTCGCATTTGCTAAGAGAAATTCTTGAGTAGCAACATATAACAGGTGGAGCTCCTGAACAAAACATGAGGTAGTAATCCACCATTTGCAAGAAACGGTGATTGGACAAGCAAGTTTCTCTAGATAATTTTTTGCGGGTAGAAATACAAGTTTCTCTTCCATCATTTCTCAAAGATGGGAAAGATGAAATTGGCCGACCATCATCCACACTAAACACAGAAAACATTCGCATTTGCCAAGAGAAATTCTTGAGTAGCAACATATAACAGGTTGAGCTCCTGAACAAAACACGTCCAGAGCAAGAACGTGCCACTTCGCACATCTCTCTATTCAAACAAATGACAAGCTTCCGTAATAGATTCCCTCCCTTGCAGTGGCCACCATCTACATCGTTATTGTGTGAAGAGGAAAAACTTGCAACATAGTCTCTCTTTGAATAACAATATGGAAAGAGACAGCACGAATACAAACACCAAACCACAAGCCATTGTCTTTAGGCTTTCCCCACTAATTAGTTCACAATACACAGTTAATGCACTGCATAACACTTGTTTTCTTTATATTATCTATACATGTAGTTTCAAACGTAAGCAAAAGAGAAACTTCAAAGCAAAATTTAAGAGTTCCGTCGCAAGGATTACCAAATAAAGCCCTAGTACATTGAAGAAGTAATATACTTAGAACACAACAAACCATTTCTTACTCTCTCTTCTGCCAGTAATCAGTATCTAGAAGTATTGTATAGAGATCATTAGCAAATGCAGACGAAGCGGTTCCAATCCATGGCCCATCAATGGACATACTCTTGGTGATATTCTCACCAACTGAATGATCTTCGTCACCTTTAGAATGCTTCCTCATGGCCTCAATTTTCTCCTCGTCATGATAACGCCCTCGAGTCCAGACTGGAACAACAACCTTGCCTTCAAGCATGCTAACCACAGATGACGTCGGCGCCGAGTGCTCTAGTCGCATTAGTACACATCAGAGCTACCTTTATCAATACCAGCGCCTCCTCTTTGTCAAAGTGAGAATTGAGCCTCCTATCAACTAGATCTATCAAATTTCCTCTCTCCTTCAAAAGGCGTGACGAAATAGAAATGAAAAGTGAAAATATTTCCCTCTCAAGCTTCAGGAACTGATCAGCGGCAAAGTATGCTCTAAATACTAAAACAAGAAGAAGTATATTATGTCCCTTGATTATTACGAGACAAATGCAGCTGATAAGCACCTACTAGTTTTTCATCTTCGTTACAGGGTATTATAAATGGATAAAATAATCGAATGACTCAAATACATATCAAACATGATTTCTTTACCGATTTTAAATAAAAGTTAGTAATACTAATGGTTAACCGGTTGCCAAAAAAATTACCAACACTGCTTTAAAATTGCCAGCTCTTAATGAGTTTTATCAGCACAAATTATTTGTGGGTATCATTACATGAAACGGTAGACTCGTCCTTCAATGTTCTTGATTTTGCAACTCAAGTGACAATCAGATTTAACGAGGACTAATAATGATTGTTTTTGCTAATGACTGGCTTACTTAAAGCAAAACAAAATCTAACTTAAGGACTCAACTATATGAATGTGAAAAAAAGCTATACCTCAATCGAAAGTATACGGATATTCGGGTCAAGACATGGTCTTGAAAACTTTTAATTTAACAGAAATTGAAAAGATTCAATTGTAGTGGAAGTACTTGTTTGACCCTAATGAAACTATAGGGAGTATGAATGTGAGAGTGAGATGAGAAGAGAAATTGCCAAAATTCAATTGAGAATGACAAGCACAGAGAAGAGATATCGAGCCGAGAAGAGAATCATCATCATTTCACTCTCAAGCTTGATGCAGAGAGAGAGAGAGAGAGAGAGAGAGAGAGAGAGAGAGAGAGAGAGTGGTCTTCACGAGAGGGAGAACAGACAAAGATTCTTTGCTCTTGTATGTTTGCATGTGAGAGTGAGAGAGTGATGTCTGAAAGTGAGAGAGAGACGACCCCAAGTCTTCCTCGAATGTATGGATATTCATCTAGAATGGAATTGTTAAGCTTTTGTCCAAGTCTTCTATGTATTTATATTCATCCAGAATTGAGTGAGCTTTGGTTTGACTTTTCTTGCACAATAACTTTCTTGGACTACAAATTTTCCCTCAAGAAAGAGAGAGAGAGAGAGAGAGAGAGAGAGAGAGAGAGAGAGAGAGAGAGAGAGAGAGAGAGTGTGTGTGGTCTTAACTTCATGAAAGAGGGAGAACGGACAAAGACTCTTTGCTTTTGTATGTTTGCATGTGAGAGTGAGAGAGTGATGTCTGAAAGTGAGAGAGAGACGACCCAAAGTCTTCCTCGAATGTATGGATATTCATCTAGAATGGAAATGTTAAGCTTTTGTCCAAGTCTTCTATGTATTTATATTCATCCGGAATTGAGTGAGCTTTGGTTTGACTTTTCTTGCACAATAACTTTCTTGGACTACAAATTTTCCTTCAAGAAAGAGAGACAGAGAGAGAAAGAGAGAGAGGGAGAGAGTGGTCTTCACGAGAGAGGGAGAATGGACAAAGATTCTTTTCTCTTGTATGTTTGCATGTGAGAGTGAGAGAGTGATGTGTGAAAGTGAGAGAGAGACGACCCCAAGTCTTCCTCGAATGTACGGATATTCATCTAGAATGGAATTGTTAAGCTTTTGTCCAAGTCTTCTATGTATTTATATTCATCCGGAATTGAGTGAGCTTTGGTTCGACTTTTCTTGCACAATAACTTTCTTGGACTACAAATTTCCTTCAAGAGAGAGAGAGAGAGAGAGAGGTCTTCACGAGAGAGGGAGAACAGACAAAGATTTTTTGCTCTTGTATGTTTGCATGTGAGAGTGAGAGAGTGATGTCTAAAAGTGAGAGAGAGACGACCCCAAGTCTTCCTCGAATGTATGGATATTCATCTAGAATGGAATTGTTAAGCTTTTGTCCAAGTCTTCTATGTATTTATATTCATCCGGAATTGAGTGAGCTTTGGTTCGACTTTTCTTGCACAATAACTTTCTTGGACTACAAGCTCATGTACATCTTGATGTGAGAGTGAGAGAGTGATGTGTGAAAGTGAGAGAGAGAGACGACCCCAAGTCTTCCTCAATTGTCTCAATTGTAGGGATATTCACCTAGAATGGAGTTGTTAAGCTTTTGTCCAACTCTTCTTGCATAATAACCTTTTTCATATTGCCAGTTTATCCAATAAAAGTCTTTTAATTTCTTTTTCCCTCTTTTCATATCGTTCTTCAATGACAATAGTCTTTTCTATTGCTCTAATTTTTGTTGATACTTAAATTTAAGTCAACGACTTAAATTTAAGTTGCATAGAAAATTAAAAATTAAATTGTAACTTATAAACAGAGAAATTTTCATTAAATTACACGGCAGGTAGGCATTAAGATCATTTGCATTAATAGTGCTAAATTTACTAATTTAAAAAAAAATAAACTTTTTTAAATTATTAATTAAACACTTAAAAATTTAAAAAGAATTTGATATAGAAAGGAAGCCGGGCCAGGCCGGCCTACTCCCCTCTCTTCTCCTTCCTTGCAGCCCGGGTCGGGTCCATCCTCTTTATTCTTTTCCCCGGCCCAGGCCCCTCCTTACTCCCTCCTCCTTCTCCCCCGCTCACCCGCGGGAGACAGAGCACGCGAGGGACCGCCGTCCGTGCGAGGGACTGGCGACGCCGGAAGGGACCGCCGGCTAAAGAGAAGAGCAGGCGGCAAAGTGACAATGCTGCAGATCTGTCCAAAGCAGAGCACAGATCGGCGCCAGAGCAGGGGGGAGGAGAAGGGACCGCCGGTGTAGCCCAAGGACCGGCCGGCGAGCGAGACCGATTGGACTCTTCCCCAGGTCGAGCCTATAAAAGGAGGCCTCTGGACGCTGACCGGGGAGTTCGCAGGGGTTCAGGACAGGAGAGAGAAAAGCGAGGAAAAAAAAGGTCCGTGGTGAGAAATCGAGAGAGAAACTGAGAACGAGCGAGTGTCCTCCGGCGACGGGCACACTCGAAACCCGGCCGACAACCTACCGACGTCAGCCCCCTTCCCGAGCCGAAGCCACGTTAAGTCTCGGTTCGAATCTTGTTTGTTCTCCTTTCGGGTTCGTCGAGTTCCCGAGGATTCTGGCTCGGAGGCGCGCGGGGCGACCGGACATTGTCCGATCAATCGAGCTCGCCCTCATTCGCCGCCCCCGAGCCGGTTAGGGAGCACCACCGACGGCCCCTTTTTTTTCCTCCTCGTTCTGTTTTTGTGCCCTGATTTGGGCTCGCCGGACCGGGCTACCGTTGTCTAGTTCGTGCGAGTTCGGATACCGACTATGTTATGCTTTGTTGCTGTTAGGCCCTGGTTTGTCTGGGTCCCGTTTGAGCTTTCGCTTGTTACTCAGACTGTGCACGCCACCTGCTCGATGAATAGCCTACGTTAGATGCTCGTTCGTGTTCTTTGTTGATGGCCGAGACTTGCTGATTTTCACGTTTGTACTGAGCGCAAATGAGTCGTCCCTATTGAAGTCGAGTTTTGCTGGTTCATTGCTTGCGGATTTTGGTCTGAGCTTGCGTTTTGGATATGTCGACCTTCTCCTCATTCCATGCCCACCCTGCTTGACGGAATGCTTGAACCAAGCTTGTGTAAACCTGTCTCTGTGCTATGCATCGGAGCTGACCGCCATGTGTTTGTGATAATGCCTAAACGAAGTCACTTCCTCGTTTGAGGATTTTTTTTTTTTTTCGAAACACCTGGATGTTCTTTTTTTAGAAAAATCATAACGTTCGTCCTTAGTTCACTCAGTTCGCATTCACTTTCCTGTGATTCGAGTTCACGACTTTACCTTTTTTTAAGTTTGAGGATCGAATATGTTAGTAAGTCCATGAGCGTTCTGGGCTTGTTTAATGTGGGGAGTTTGAGTGTGATTCAGCATTGACAATTTTGCTATGACCACATTTCAGATTTAGGTTATTATACAATTTATCGTTGGTGGAGTCCAAATTCCATTATTCTTAGAAACTTCATTACCTTATTCGGGGGGTATGGCCGTGGAGACCCAATAATGTGAAGGCCAATGAAATACCCTTTGAGCCTACAAACCAATGAAGTCCAAATCTTCGGCCCTTGACCCAATATTATTTGCATGCTGTGGTGGTATCATATATGTTAAATATAATCAATGGAAAGAGTTGTCCTATTAGAGTAGTTACAAAACAAAAGTATCATATATGTTGACCTTGGATTCTAATTTAGACATACAAAATAATATTATCTTAGGATTTTTTAGGACAACAATTGAATTGCACGGTCGTGGAAATTGAAAGATTTGGCATGATAGTCTATCCCATTTATTAATGGGTGCTTGTACATTAGGGTATCTAAGTCTCTATTGATGTCGACAAGTGTTTCACACATGCTCTTTCTTGAGTTGCTTATAAAAGCTCTCTAACTTGGTCTAGAGATAACAACAATTAATTAATACTAGAACAATTAATATATGTCCATGCACGACTTTCTTTGTTTTGGCTTCTAAAAAGTCCGATCATTTTTAAACTCAAATATTCGAACATCATAGAAAAATAAATCAAACTTTCAAGTGCTTATAAATTTATTTTAGAAAAAACAAGCCAAGTTATGTGCGTACCTAGATATTTGAAGAAACTTTTAAGTGTGTACATAGTCATCGTTGAAAAAGGCTGAAATTTTCCAATCACAGCGTGAGTCATGGAATCGTCGATGGAGCATGTTCTAAGTTTGATCGAATTTGGAATCGGAGCGTGAGGGTTTGTACTTTGACTTGCTTTGGCCAAAGATGGCCTCTTTTATCTCTGTTCCATGTTATAAATCTAGACACCAACAGCAGAAAAATCACGGCATCTAAAACAGAAGTTTAGACTTAGACCAAATACTAATGATTCCACGGGTGAATTCATGCACGAGACTTAAGCAAACGTCATCTTCAATGCATGTTTAATCAGATTAATGTCGAGTCATTGAGGGTTATTTTAATTTTGTCAACCAACACAATTATATTGGACTCACAATCTGAAACTTTATTTTGGAGGCATCAGACACATCAACCCCTGGTCAAATAAATTAGCAAAAGTGGGATAGGAGAACTCTCTTCCATGACTTAAATTTTTTTGAGTCGGTCAAACCAGCACAAGAAGGACATGCAATTTGGCCATTCGTACTCCGGCCAGATAAACTAGCAGAAGCGGGAAAATCATTGATCTTCTAGAGAAGACTTGCTCGCAATCTAAAACTCTGTTAACTTTTAATAATATTTTATTTTTTAAAATTTTTATTAACTTTTGTTTTTATTTTTTTCTTTCTTCCTGACTCGTCATCAGACCAACTAGAGGCTAAAGTCGGCGAGGCATTGACAATGCCTCACCATCATGGGTGAGCTCGCCCATGACAGCTAGGTTTGGCGAGTTTAGGGTTAGAATAAGAAGAAGAAAGAAAAACAAAGAAAAAAAGAAAAAAATTCGAAATATATATATATATATATATATATATATATATATATTTAAAAATTGCCACATTAGTATCGGTCAAACGGTGCTAATCAACAATCATGTGAGTGTTGGCTAACCAAATTTAGTCGGATGGATTGAATTGATACAACTACAAAAAAGAAAAATTTAGGATTTAATTGGAAAAATTGCAATAGATTTAGAATCGCTTTGGTAATTTTCCGCCAAGATGGACCGTGACAGAATGATTGAAGATTGTTTCATGCAAAGCCACAGTTCAGTGTTGTAATTAATCGCGATTCACGACGACTGGTTGTGCGCTACAAGTACAACTCATGGTTCTGAATGCATTGAAGCCATCGCTTAATTAAACCTAATCTTGTGTTGTTTGGCGGTTCTGCCGCATATTCTGGATATCATTAATTGAATGCTTTGCAAGTCATTGTTATCAGTCAGATGTCTCAACAATTCCATCCTTCGTGCGGCCTTCATCAAAGGAAAATTTCTCAACACCTTCGCGGGGTTTCCCTGCTTTGATCGGACGCTTTCCTCATCAAATGTGTCGTCGACATTATCCTGTTTCATCTCCCTCACAAAGAACCACAAAGTGGACAAAACTCCCAATATCTCTTTTCATTTACGTATCAAGTGCAACCACTCAGACAAGAGTCGATTTTCTCACATCCAAGCCCCAACTCTTTCACCATCTTCTTTGCCTCCTAATGAGAGGAAGGCAAAGATGTTAGGCTTCAATCGACATCTTCAGCAATTTCGTAAAAGGGTTTGCAGACCAACCCCCCGAAACTTTTAGTTGATACAAGAGCCCAATTTGGATGAAGAGGTTCATCACAATCACCACCATCGTCAACAATTTGGTAGTTTTTCTGCTTCACAAGGAATTAGTGGTTTATCAACAATTCGATCAAGGTAAAATACTGTGTTTACTGAACTAATGTTGTTTTACCAGCATTAGTGTCTTTATAGATGTTAAAAGATGGAGTACACTGATTAAAAAAGCATATAAAAGGAAAGATTTCAAAGACATGCCAAACATGTTTTCAAAATTCCCATTCTTATTGAATTTTTTGGTTTTTCAAATTAAACATGTATTCAAGAAAAACAAATCGAAAACTATTGAATACATTTGATAATAGTAGTAGATATTTAGTTTCATATTGTATTAAGCAATAACAAAGTAAATTGAATTAATTACATATTAGCTTAATAAAAATATAAAATGAAAGATGATTAATTAAAGAAGGAACTTCTTATGAATCCATTGAAAAATGAACTTATTTGTAAAAAAAAAAAAAAAAAAAATGATAGATTTCCTTCTTTGTTAAATTAATAGTTCATCAACAATCCGATCAAGAAAAAATAATTCTTTAACCGATTAATCTCATTTTACAACAAAATTGAAAAAATATTTTATTTTGAATATCAACGAAATGAATAATGTGTTTATTTGAGTAAAAATAAATTCTTGTAAATTAATTTTCGGGACTTTCATGCGTTTACTTGAAAATCATTCGTGGTGAAAGAAAATTATTCATACATAATGTGTTTATTTGAGTAAAAGAAATTACCGTAAATTAATTTTTGGGACTTTCATGCGTTTGCTTGAAAATCATTTGTGGTGAAAGAAAATATTCATACATAATATGAGAAAAATGAATTTCTTAATCTAAAAAGGGGAAAACATTTTTTTTCAAAAATGATTTTCATGGAAATATTTTTCCCTTATTATGAAATTTTTCTGAAACAAACATATTCGAAAATTAAAACTTTTCCCGAACAAAATAGGCCCGAAGGTTGGATCTCCAAGAGTATCTCACATGAGAATCACACAAAACCTTGTGTCCATGTTTACATCATGTGTAAGGTGTAAAACATTCCCTAAAGTAATTTTGAAGTTTAACAAAACTTATCCATAGTAAAAAATTTTGATTATGATGATAAGTATTTTTTAGGTGGAAAGTCTAATGGGATATGATCAGATGGTGTCAATCAGAATCAAAGTTGTGGCTTAATTATTTATTTCCTTATATGTTCTGTCTAATGGCTAGAAAGGAGATAATATACTCATGCAACAACTAGTGATGATTGGTTAGATTTCTTGCCTTACATATAAGGAGTTCCAAAGGAAATTTCCAATATATCTCTTGAAGATTTGGATTTCCTTGAATGTTGTGCATGAGGAAAAGCATTTTTTCCAAGTTGAAGCACTAAACTATGGAAACCCAAATATTACTGTATGGAAATCAAAATCTATGTAAGCTTCATCCTTAGCAACCTGGAAGTAGATTTTCTAAGCAAGATTTAGACCAAGTGGTAGATTGGCTGGATAATCCTCTTGAAGATATGTCCAACGGTCAGCTTGTATGGGGAATAGCATAAAAAGAGGCCTCGAAGTTGAAAGGATAAACATAACACGAGAGAATCGAAGCTTATAATTTCAAAGTCTGAAAGAATGTTTTCCAATCAAATACATTTGTCTCTATGAGCAACATTGTGTAATCATTTAGAGGTTGAGAATTTGTGAGGAGTTATCCACACGAGCTTTAGTGTTCATTGCTCAGATCTTATAACCTCCGATTGGTTTTTAATAGTGGAATCTGGCCAATAGGTTTATAATGTGGGAGAGTAGACGTAAGCTTGCATAAGTCGAATTACTATAATCTTTTGTGTGTAATTCTCTATCATTTACTCTGTTTATTTTAATTGTGATAGAAATGCACGTCGATAAGATCTTACCACCACACTCTCTGTCACTAGAAGCTATATCTTCATAATATTACTTTAATTTCTTTTAATTTCTGCAATATCTCCTATTCACCCCCTTTATGTGATAGATCTAGCTATAACAATTGGTATTAGAGCATGGTTATTCTTTATTGAAGTGATTCAATTACTTCTGAGTTAACGATCTTTCTAGGCTAGCAATATTGCATTAGGACTTATGGAAGGACAGAGTTACACAAGGTCTTCATACTTTAATGGAAAGGACTACAACATCAGGAAGAACAAGATAAAGTATTCATCAGATCCAAGGATTCCTTAGAGTGAGACGCAATTCTAAAAGGTGTAAGACCTCCGGCCTTTTCCTCAAAGGATACGGATAGCAAAAAGCCTGAAGTCAAAGCTATGTTTGAGGTAGAAATAGCCAAAAGAGAAGTTTTATATGCTAAAGCAGTTTATTCTTATATTGTGCCTTATCTCCCTCAAAATAACCGCATATCCTCATGTGAGTTTGCTAAAGAAATTTGGGACAGGTTGCATGTGACGTATGAAGGAACCGATTAGGTTAAGAAGACAAAGGTAAACATTCTTTTCCAGCAATATGAAGCCTTCAAGATGAAACCTAAAGAAACTATAATTGACATCTTGTGCAAATTTACTGACATTATCAATGGGCTAGCGTTTCAAGGGCAACCTATATCAAATCCTATGAAAGTGAACAAGATACTTTGAGGACTATTAAAAGAATGGAACAACATTAAGACGTCCATTTAAGAAAGTCAAAGGATATCATCTCTCCGTGGATGAACTCATGGGAACTCTCCAATCTTATGAAGAAGAACGTTTGACCAATGAAAACACTAGAGGTAAGAAAGTAATAGCTTTAAAATTTAATCTTGACTCTGATGATTCAGATTTAGAAGATGACGAAGAAGACGATGAGGAAATTGCACTCATCATGAAGAAGATTCAAAAGATGGCCAGAAAAGGAAGGAAGTTCAAAAAAAAAAAAAAAAAAAAACCATTCAGATCATCTGAGCCAAAAAGAAACTTGAATGGAAGAGATGAAAACAAAACCGTGGTCTGTTTCAAGTGCAAAAAGCAAGGACGCATCAAACCTAATTGTCCCCTTCTAAAGAAAAAAAGAACAAGTATGAGAAAACAAAGAAAGCGCTGAAGGCTGAAACATGGAGCGACATTGAGTGTGAGGAAAGTGACGAAGATTATGATAACACTTGTTTGATTACAAATTATGATTCCGAGGAAGAAATTGAGATACCAAAGAAGAAGAAATACAAGTGGTAATCAAATAGCATATGCTCGAGACACATGATTGGTGACCCAAGTAAGTTCATTAAACTTACAAATTTTAATGATGGAAGCATATCTTTTGAAGGGAACAACAAAGGAAAGATCATTGGTAAAGGAACAATTGAGATCGGAAACCTGACCAGAAGAGATGTATATTTGTCAAAGGACTCAATTATAATTTGATCAACATCAGAAGCAGTCTTTCACCGGAAGAAAACATGGAAATATATACTTACTGGATATAAAAACTGATGACATTTAATGTCTTGTATCAATTGAAAATGAAAAAGGTCTTTGGCATAGGAAGCTTTGACACATCACTACAATGCAAATTTCGGAACTTTCTTCGAAGAGACTAGTACAAGGATTACCAGATCTAAAGTTTGAAAGATCTGAAGTTTGCTTAGTGGATGCCCTTGGTAAACAAGTAAGAAACTCCTTCAAACCCATTAATTATGTAACTAATAACCGTGCATTGTAGCTTTTCCATATGGACATCTTTGGACCAACAAAAACACAAACAATAATAGTTGATTATTATACAAGGTACATGTGGGTTTTCTTTCTTGCATACAAGCATGAATTAGTTTCTCACTTTTCAAAATTTGTAAAAAGAATTCAAATGAAAAATGATATTCAATTCTTGCGCCAAAATGGATCATGGAGAAAAATTCAAAAACAAAATTTCATAAACTTTTGTGAATAAAATGGTTTTGAGCATCAATTTTCAACTCCCTATGCAACTTAACAAAACCGTGTAGTAGAGAGGAAAAATAGGTTCCTGCAAGAAATGGCAAGAACCCTTCTCATTGAAAGAAAAATTGCATCATGCTTTTGGGTAGAAGTCGTTTCAACAGCATGTTACATAATCAATCGAGTTTTCCTCAGACCTTCATTAGTAAAAAATCCCCCATGAGCTTTTCAAAGGTAGAAAACCAAATATTTCACATTTCTGAGTATTTGGTTGTAAATGTTTTATCTTGAGAAATGCTAACGATTGGCTTGACAAGTTAGATGAAAGATCAGACAACGGAATTTTTTTGGGATACTCAACTACAAGTAAGGCGTTCAAAGTTTACAATAAAAGATCTCGCATAGTAAAAGAATCCATCGACGTAAATTTTGATGAAAATCTTGAAATACTTGAAGATTCTGATCAAGGAGAACAACCGTCTAAAGCAGCTCAAGAACCAATAGAAAGAAAGGCATCAAATTCAACTAAACAGATTTAGCAATCTAAAAAAACTGAGAAGCCTGACAGTGAGAAACCCCCCACATAAACGTAACACGAGAAAATTGAAGCCTGACAGTGAGAAACCCCCACCATAAACGTAAAATGAGAGAATTGTAACTTATAATTTCAAAGTCTGAAAGAGTATTTTCCAATCAAATACATTTGTCTCTATAAGCAATATTGTGTAATCATTTAAAGATTGAGAGTGTGTGAGGAGTATCCATATGAGCTTGAGTATTCATTGCTCAAATCTTATAACCTCTTATTAGTTCTTAATAGTGGAATCCGACCAATAGGTTTTCAGTGGGAGAGTAGATGTAGACTTGCAAAAGCCAAACCACTAAAATCTTTTGTATGCAATTCTTTATCATTTACTCTCTTTATTTTAATTGCGATAAAATTGTATATCGGTAAGATCTAACCACTACACTCTCTGTCACCAGAAGCTGTATCTTCGCAATATTAGTTTAATTTATTTTAATTTTTACAATATCACCTATTTACTCCTCCTCTAGGTGATAGATGTAGCCATAACATAAGACACGACACGAGAAAAATGTCGTCGTATGGCAAGATATACGTACATTTAAAAGGCATCTCTATGGTGAGTGGTGATCATGATGGCATCCCTAGTATTGAGAAGTGAGGACTCTTTACTCAATTATCCATAAAATATATCCATATTTACACTTTGCTGTGGTGCTTACTTTTTATCAATACGTATTTTGATTTTTTTTTTTTTGAAAAAAAAAGGAAAACTTCAATGTTAACTTTCATTTATTTCTTTCCAAATTTTAAAGTACTTAATTTTAGCTAAAGAAATCGACATTCCGAATCTAAAATTGGCTAAAAGGCACGGCCCCTCAAACAAGATTCAAGTCAATCTCCATTGCCTTTTTCTTTTTCTTTTTTAATACTTTTGAGATTCAAATTAATGATTAGCAATGTTAAACGAAGAAAATCAACTCATTAAAAGTAAAACCCAATTAGGTTATGGGTCTTGCCACCCAACACTTCGATGGTCAAATGCCTTTTTTTTTTCTTTTTACTTTTTTTTTTAAAATTTGTATGATATAGACGAAAAAGGAACCCTTGCTCCATGATTTGGCAATTTGCTTTTGCTTTCGCACTTAAGGAGGAGAAATTTCTGCTTATTAGCTTTTTAGAAATTTCCATGTCCCATTTTTTCTTGAGATTGGAAACTTCCCTATGGATGGGATGATTCATCGTGTTCAAAGAAGATGTCAATCTTTCATACCTACACGATACTTCCATGAATGTCTTTTCATATTCCAACTGCAAATATATCACTACATGCATTAACGTGATTAAGAATTGATTCGGACACATATAAGGATACGTGTGATTCGGGTAGAGTATCTTCATCCAATTGTCGAATGAGTAAGATGTAGGAAAATCTATCACATTAGACAAGAAAGATATACGAGACCAAGGGTCTAATTACCTGTCTTAAAATTTCAAGTTCACATTTTTTCTTTGGGCAAACAATAACCACATGTATGTAAAATCTCTACTCCTTTATAATATCCCAATTCAATTTAAATGTTTTTAATCTCAGTATTTTTTTAACTTTATTTGGATTTTAATTTTTGAAGGCACATGTCATCATCCAATCCAAAGAGAGGAACCGTAAGGGCTTGCTCCAGTGGCCACCATTCTTTTTGGGAATGGGGAGGTGGAGATTTCAAAACTCCCCTTTTTTGAATGGGGGTTTATGAGTTTATGGGATTTCCTCAGGCGGGCCCACTAGGGGCCCGCAAAACTACTCGTAGATGAGCTCCAAAGTTTAGGAATATACCTTGCGTACAAAAAAAAAAAAAAAATAAAAGGGCAATGTGAATAGATGTGGTTTGCCATTTCTTTTGAAGAAAAATCATTCCTATTTCTAGGCTTTGCCAATTTCTTAACGTTAACTCATTTCCACTTATATCAAGTCTATGCATTAATTTGATAAGAAAGGGTAAAAAAAAATAACTCCTAGAGGTCACGGTCCACTAAGATACAGGCGCTTATTAGATTCTCCTTACTAAACACCTTCTTTTTTGTTCTTTTTCGATTAGTTACTTAGGATACAATGCTGCGACCCAAATTTTGAGGTGAACCACCTAGAATTAGGTTAATGGATTGTTAAGCCTAGACTTAACTCGGGCTCTCCCAAACCCATACCAATTTGCAACTTAGGTTCAAGTTCTTAATATGCAATTGATTTTCAATTAAGAGTCGCCACTAATCTATTTTTGGTGGGTCGATTAGAAATCCAAGTAAAGTAACGGGAGAATTACTTCACTCCTACAAACCAGAGATTGTGAGTTCGGGGACTTGATTACGCTAGATTTCTCTAACGCTCTTTCGATACATTTTCTTTTTTATTTTCAAAAATGTTTTTGCAGGCAGTTTTGGATTGATTTTAAATCTATCTTCCTAACATGTAAGGTGATCATGCGGGTGCGTAAACCACCAATTTAATACCTAAGAAAGCGATAAATAAATTGCAGGACTTACCTCATAGCAACGAAAGCATCTGCAATGTTAAATCAGAATTCACATCAACAGTATAAATATGATTTCTAATTAACACGCAATTTCTTTTTTTTTTCCACTTATTTAATGAGGATATAATCCATCTGCAATGCAATAATCTAACATGAAATGATATGACATAATAACATGGCCTAAGCTACATGATGCAAATGAGATGTTTTTGTGTTTTCTTAATAAGCATGCAATCTATTCTAAATAATGAAATTAGTTTATTCAAAGACAATTTTTTTAGGCATTTTCCATGAAATTCGAAATTAAAATTGTTCAATAATTAAATGTGCAATCTAAACTAACAAAATGACCTAATTCTAATGACGGGTACTTTCCAATTAAATGAATCTAGCAACAATCACTAATTGACGTGCATTTCATGAACCTAATTCTATATGACATGTGCATGAAATTTTTTCTTTTTCTTTTTTTTTTTAAATGCAATTTTATCTTAGAAAATAAAACTAATTTATTCTAAGAGATTTTTTTGTCTTTTCATGAAATTCGGAATTAGAAAAATGTGAAAATTATCTATCTAAGTTAAAATATCATCTAATTTGTATTAGGAATGAGGTTAAGCAAAATCCTAATTTAAACTAGAATGTTATCCTAATTTAGAAATTCCTAACTAAAATGCGATCTATCTAAAAAAAATTATCTAAACTTAAATTAGAAAAAACTATTATCTAGAATTAAACTATATGAAATTTTACCCTAAAATGCAATGACATGCAAAGAGTGCCAAAATTCTAATTTTTTATTTATGTTTTTGTATTAATTTCGAAATTAAAAAAATTGTCAAGTAATTAAACATGAGTCCTACTAGAAACCTAAATTGAGTGATTTGATTTTTTTTTTTTAAATTCGAAATAAAATTCCTATTCTAAATATGCAAACCCTAATACGGAAATAAGCCTAATTCTAGGCTACATTTTTTGGAATTTTTTTCATTTTATGAAAGCGAAATTAACTTAAACGTCACGACAGCAAATCAGAGCAAGATTGACATCCAAATTGACAAACCATATCTTGCGTATGAGATCGGATTGGCCAATTTTAAATAAATCGTAAATCGAATCTCGGGCGTGAGATCGGATTGGCGATTTTTTAAGCAATTGCAAGTCGGATTTCGAGCGCGAAAATCGGACTGTCAATCACAAATTTCACAGGCTATTTCATGTCGAACATTCTCAATTTTATATTAAGGAGTAATTCTACTAAAAAAAGTAAAGTAAAATAAAATAACAAAATAAAGTAGATAAAAGAAACTACCTAATTTGCTTTTCTTTTTCTTTTTTTTTTTTTGCTTTGGCCTTCCACGGTGTTCGGCAACCGTGGTGAGTCGTCGGAGGGTTGGGTCGCCGGTGTTTTGAAGCTCGGCAAGGACCGGCGACAGGTGGATCAACAGCGATGGAGACTAGTGGTAAAGCAGTCCCGGTGTGTACTCCGATGGCGTTGGGAAGCAGCGAAGGCGAAGAATGCGGGGACGTCGGGTCGCAGCTGTTTGGGGCGAAGATCGACGGCTGAGCGGCGGCGGTGTGAGCTCCGGTGGCGTCGGGTTGCAGCGGGACGAGAGGTGCGGCGGGGGGGAGCAGCAGCTCGGTGTTCGGCTTCACGGCGCTGCAGATCGGCGACGGCGGCGGAGCGGGGGCATCGGCGTCGGGAACGGGTAGAGAGGAGCATCGCCAGTGCTGGCTCGAGCGGAGGCGAGTGGGCGACGGGCGGAGGCGTCGTCGGGTCTACGCTCGTGCGGAGCTGGTGTGAGGGACATCACGAGCTCACGGGTGAGGCGGAGCTTCGGCGGCTGGTGGAACGGCAAGGGCAACGGCGACGGAGCTTCGGGCGGTCGGGAGGTGCGGGATCGTCGCGGTCACGCGGAGCGACGAGCGGCGGTGCGAGCTTGTGGGTGAGCCGGGTGCTTGGTGGAACGACGAGGCAAAGCAACGGGCGTGGAGGTGGGGCTGTTAGACGCAAATTGCGCAAACCCCAAGATCTCCATAACTAGAACAAAAACATGCATGATTGAGTAGAAAGAATTGACGCACCTGTTTTTGAATCCATTATTCTTGAAGCGAAAGCAGAAACACAATGTTCCACGCGCAAGTCCTTCTCCTCTATTGCCCTCTGAATCACTGGCTTAATGAGGCGGCCCCTCCTCACGTGTAGCGTTAGGTAAACGCCCCTTAGGTGAGGATATATGTGAGAATTCAGGTTAGAGGAGAGACTTGAGCACTATTTATAGAGTTTCCAGCTAGTCCCCCTCATTACGGGCCAGGCTCAACTCGGCCCACACTAGCCAGCCCATATTAGACTAATTAAGAAACCTACTATCTCACCTTAGACCAAACTCCATAAAACGATAAACGTTAAACGGTAAATTACAATATCAATTAATGTAGTCCACAATTAGAAAAACTCTTACATTCTCCCACTTGGACTATATTAATTGAAATCGTACTGTATGTGCGCACATTGGTTCAGAGATAATTTTTAATAGTCAATCCTATCCCATAAAGTCTCAAACACCGAATCATGGCGGTAACTGCATGTATACACACAGAGCCTTCCATGGTCACAAGTGCTCTCAACTTTATTGATATGGATTCAATATGGTAGTGTGGCAAATGGATAACATCTCTCATAGAGAGACCCCATTTGTCAGTCACCATTATCTTAACTTTAGGCGTCACAAAAACTTGTGCCACTAGAGAATGCTTTATGGTTCCAATGAACCCACATATGTCTTGTCCTTACGGTTAACATTTCTTTATGTATCACAAGACATATGCATAAGTCTAATAACCGGATGCCCAGATGCCCTTAGCCTTCACTCAAGGTTTAAGTAATACCTTGAGACTTTTAACAATATATATATTCAGCATAATAACAATCCATTCAAAAATATTTTATTGAATGCAAAAGTTGACATATATATATCAAAGTGTTACTAAATTGTAACAAAACAGATATAAAACTTTATTCAAGAAAAAATGAAACACTGCTCCCACTAAATAACAGCATCCCAAGATGCTCCTAGGCCCATACTAATGACATGTTGATTAAAAACACACGGGTGTAGGCCTTTAGTTAGTGGATCTGCAATCATATCATCTGTAGGAATATAATCTACTGCAACGTCACCATTCTGCACCGATTCCTTTATGGTCAAAAACTTGACCTCCATGTGTTTAGACCCTTTGAGGCTTCTGTTGTTATTAATAAACAACACTGCAGAGTTATTGTCACAATGCAACTGTATGGGCCTATCCACAAAATCATAAACTGATAACTCCCTAATGAGGTTCCGGAGCCATATAGCTTGAGTAGCAGCTGAAAAACATGCTATAAACTCCGCTTGCATGGTTGAAGAAGATATGGATTTTTGTTTCTCGTTCTTCCATGATACTCTTGCACCTCACGCCAACATAAATATGTATCCAAATCGTTGATTTCTTATCATCTTGACAACCAGCAAAATCTGCATCCGAATACCCTACTAGTTGCAGTGTCCGGAACATATTTATAAATCAGCATATAATCTTTTGTTCTTTTTAAGTACCTTAAAACCTTCTTGGCAACAACCCAGTGATTGCGTCCTGGATTAGACTGATATCTACCTAGAAGCCCTGTTGCAAAAGCAATATCTGGCCTAGTGCAAACTTGAGCATACATGATGCTTCCAAGCACACTAGCATAAGGCACATCCTTCATTTGAGCTTTCTCAAAATCTGAATTAGGACATTGTGAAAAACTCAATTTATCACCCTTAACAACATGAGCAATTTCTGGTTTGCAATCCTGCATATTGAATCTTTCTAAAATGCGATCAATATATGCCCTATGAGATAAACCCAATGAACGGCTTCAGCAATCCCTATGGATCTCAATTCCAAGAACAAAAGACGCCTCACCAAGGTCTTTCATGTCAAAAATTTTCGATAACATCCGCTTTGTTTCATGCAGTAAACCAATGTCACTACTTGACAAGCAAGATATCATCTACATAAAGTATGAGAAAAATATATTTCCTCCCACCGACCTTGGTGTATATGCACCGATCTACTTTGTTCTCAATAAATCCAAATGAAGTAACAACACTATGAAACTTGAAATACCACTTTGTCTAGAAACTTGCTTAAGGCCATAAATAGACTTTTTAATCTACAAACAAGCTGACCTAAGTCATCTCGCTACAAAACCTTCGAGCCGCACCATATAAACCTCCTCATCAAGGTCTCCATTTAAAAAAGCAGTCTTAACATCCATTTGGTGTAACTCCATATCGTAATAAGCTACCAATGCTAAGATCACTCTAAAGGAATCTTTAGAAGAAACTGGAGAAAATGTTGTTTCATAATCTATTCCTTCTCTTTGAGTGAAACCCTTAACTACCAGTCTGGCTTTAAACTTTTCAATCTTTCATTTGGAATCCCTTTTAGTCTTGAATACCCATTTGCAACCAATGGGTTTACAACCTTCAGGCAATTCAACAAGCTCCCAAACACCATTGTGTTTCATAGATTGCATCTCATCTTTCATCGCATCTAACCACAAATCTGATTGAGGACATGAGATGGCTTCAGTATAAGTCACGGGATCAACAACACAACCTATGTCATAATCATGCTCTCCTAGGTAGACTAGATAGTCTGGTGGTATAGCTGAACGTCTTTCTCTAGTTGATCTTCTGAGTGGAGCTACGTCAACCTCATTCTGAATTTGAGGAGCTTGAGAAATTTCATCAGGAACTGTCTCAACAATAGGATCATGAGCCACATGAGGCTCCATAATTGTTTGCACATGATGAGACAGAGATCCAGTAATCCCCACCATACTATCATCTTCGATAGCTTGTGAGCAGCTACCCTTTTCAGCTACATCAAATTCTAGAAATTTTGAGTCTGAGATTCCACAATTCTTGTACCTCCATTAGGGTTATAAAAGCGATACCCCTTTGAATGGTCTGGGTAAGACACGAAGTAACATCGAGTAGTTTTGGAATCCGGTTTACTCAATGTTGGATTATATAACTTCACTTCGCTGGACATCCCCAAACTCTAAGATGATTCAAGCTTGGTTTACGCCCAGTCCACAACTCAAAAGGAGTCAATGGAATTGCTTTAGTAGGAACACAATTTAGAATATAAAGAGCTGTTTTCAAAGCTTCTCCCCACAAAAAATTAGGTAAATTGGTCCTACTAATCATACTTCTCATCATGTCCATAAGAGTACGATTCCGCCTTTCAGCTACACCATTTTGTTCAGGACTTCCGGGCATAGTAAACTTACCTACTATCCCAGAATCCTCTAAGTATTTAGCAAATGGCCCTTTAAGTTGTCCAGCATCACCGTGCCTACCAAAATATTCACCACTACGATCAGATCTGACAATCTTAATAAATTTTTCCAACTGTTTCTCCACTTCAGTCCGAAAAATCTTGAATTTATCAAGAGACTCAGACTTTTCTTTAATCAAGTATAAGTATCCATATCGGGAATAGTCATCAATAAATGTGATAAAATAAAAATTTCTGCACAAAGTAGCCATGTATGGTCCATTAATATCAGTGTGAATAACCTCCAACAAGTCTGAACTTCGTACATCAGATTTCTTCTTTATCTTAGTCATCTTACCTCTGCAACAGTCTACACAAGTCTCTTGATCATCTTTAAGAGTAAGCAAGATATCAGTCTTTATAAGCCTTTCTACTCTATCTTTGGAGATGTGACCAAGACGTTTATGCCACAATGCATAAGACTGTTCCTTAGGTAGAGGCCTTTTGGAAACAACCTTTTCAGTAGAATAAGCAACGTATATGTCGTTGGGAGATAAACTCAATTGATATAATCCATTGGATAAATTGCAATACCCAATCTTATTTGAATCATAAAACATGGAGATAGTATTACTCTTTATTTCAAAAGAGTATCCACACATGTCCAAACAAGACACAGAAACTAAATTCCGCCTAAAAGAAGGTATGTAAAAAGTGTTTCTTAACACCATCCGAAAACCAGAATCTAAAATCAAAATAACATCTCCCACAAACTCAACGTCAACTCCAACCCTGTTTCCAACAGTGAGCTTTGATTCATCCTGAGTTGGCATCCTTCGGTTTATGAACCCCTGTATAGTAAATGCAACATAATTAGTTGCACCACTATCTAGCCACCAAGAATTGGTTGGAACTTCAGATAGATTGGATTCATAAACTAATGCCAAAGAATCATTACCTTTAGGCTCTCTCTTATTTCTCTTAGACAACCAAGCCTTAAACTTGCTACAACGTTTCTTTACGTGTCCTCTCTCCCTACAAAAGTAGCAAAGAACACCATCCTTCTTGGTGATTGCCTTCTTAGGACCTAGAGTGTTAGAAGGACTTGCTCCTTCAGAATTTCCTTTGTTGTTGGAAGGACCAGCAACTTCTGAATTGCTTTTATGGGTATAAGTTTTCACCTTCTTACCCTTGTCACTAGTAGAACTAGAAGCATAAAGAGCAATATGTCCTTTATCTTTCTTTAATTTCTCTTCCTCTGCAACCAACCTTGCAATCAGGTCATTAACAGACCAGGTTTCATCTTGGGAATTATAATTGGTCTTAATAATCCCAAAATCAGGAGGAAGAGTATTTAGAGCTTGATGGACAATGCAAGCGGTAGGAATTTCAACATTGAGAACCTGAAACTTTGTTTGCAAATCAACCATCCTCGAACATAATCTCTAACTCCACCAGAACCATCATACTTCATAGTAAAAAGTGCTTGCATATGTGTCCCTATCTCAAAGATTAGGCGACACACGGTTTCTAGCCATCAAAGCTTCCATCATTTGCCTAGCATTGCAGTCTGCAGCAAACCACTTTTCAAGTGTTCCTGAATGGAACGCTTCATGGATAGCAAGCAAATTCTATTGCTCTTTTCCCAGGCAGCAAAATTTGCTTTTTGAGCCTCTATACTCTCGGTAGTCAAAACTGCCGGCCGATCAGTAGTAAGAGCCATATGAACATCTGTCATTTCCATAGCAAATAGAAAATCCTCTCTCCATCTCTTAAAATTCGAACCAGCAAGAACCTCAATGGTGACGGAGTACCATTTACAGAAAAGGTGACTAAAAGGCAAGCAATATATACAATTAGCATCATGTGAGCATTGTGTAACTTGACGCACAAGTATACATCCAGAGAGCTACATGCAAAATCACATAATCACCTTTGGGCAGAATACATGACAAGCAATTGTACACTCCCCACATGATAAGGGTTATGAGAATATATTCCAATCTTCGTGAATTCATCACCTTTGGGTATATGAACCATTATGATCGGTCACTCCTCCACCACACTATCATGTATCCCTCCATGAACTAATACATAATCACTTCCTTTGGAAGTATGACTATGCATTAGACCAGGAGATGTCCCAATCAATATACGAGATCGAAATTTCTCAAACTCAACCAAGTGTGTCACTTTGGCGGTCACAACTCAATTGAATCCTTGAAACTCTCTCATCCCAGGGATATAATCTTTACATCTCACATACATCATATACATGTGATTTAACTTTAGTGATAGGGGCATCATATCACTCAAATCACATGCCATGCTAATTACATTGCCTTATTCATTAATAAAATACAATAAAGTTTAATTTTTATTAATGAATCACACTTTTATAATATTTATGTGATAACATACCTATATCCCCGGCACCCGTATTTTCTAAATCACAGAAAAATACAAGAAAAATACGCAAAAATACACTAAAAAGCACATATTTAGGGCTTTGCATGTATTTTCACATCCATAAAATCATTAAAAATATAAAATAAATACACCATGACGTAGGAAATAATCATACGAGTCCATCGCCACCGGCCACGTGCAAATTGGAGCATCCACGCGCCCGCACGCGCCGCCTGAGTGCGCGGCGCGTGGAGCCCATGCGCTGGAGTCAAAATCCGGTCAAAACCGGTCCGACCGGTGGCGGTCCGACCAGTTCCCGGTCCGACCATCCGGTTCAGCCGCCCGGTCCGACCCGTTGACCGGTTCGGTCAACGACTGACCGGGTCGGGTCAGGTCAACGGGTCGGGCAATCGGTCGGGTCAACGGGTCGGGTCGAATTCGAATCCGGGTCGCTGACGTCATGATGACGTCAGTGCGTGCGGAATCCGAGTCCGGGTCGCTGATGTCATCGTGACGTCAGCGCCCGCGTGTGCCACATGCGCGAGCAGCGCCCCGCGCGTGGGAGCGCGTGGACGCGCGTGGGCGCACGTACTTGATGCCCGGCGGCGCGTGGCCGCGCATGGAGGCGCGTGGGGCCTCCCTCGGCGATGTGCCTCCCACGGTTTTTCTCGCCTCGTCGAGCCCAGTCCGAATTTGTGATTTAATTTTAATTTTATTGAACTAAAAGTCTCGAAAATCACAAATTAGGGCAAGATCCGTACTAATTAGTGCTAATCCGTACAAATTAGGGCAAAATCAATTATGTTCGTGTTCTAGGGTTATGGAGGCTCCGATACCACATGTTAGACGCAAATTGCGCAAACCCCAAGATCTCCATAACTAGAACAAAAACATGCATGATTGAGTAGAAAGAATTGACGCACCTATTTTTGAATTCATTGTTCTTGAAGTGAAAGCGAAAACACAATGTTCTACGCACAAGTCATGTTAGACGCAAATTGCACAAACCCCAAGATCTCCATAACTAGAACAAAAACATGCATGATTGAGTAGAAAGAATTGATGCACCTGTTTTTGAATCCATTGTTCTTGAAGCGAAAGCGGAAACACAATGTTCCACGCGCAAGTCCTCCTCTATTGCCCTCTTAATCACTGGCTCAATGAGGCGGCCCCTTCTCACGTGTAGCGTTAGGTAAACGCCCCTTAGGTGAGGATATATGTGAGAATTCAGGTTAGATGAGAGACTTGAGCACTATTTATAGAGTTTCCAGTCAGTCCCCCTCATTACGGGCCAGGCTTAACTCGGCCCATACTAGCCAGCCCATATTAGACTAATTAAGAAACCTACTATCTCACCTTAGATCAAACCCCGTAAAACGATAAACGTTAAACGGTAAATTACAATATCAATTAATGTAGTCCACAATTAGAAAAACTCTTACAGGGGCAGGTCGACGGGGCAGCGCTCAGGCAGAAAGGGCGTCGGGTCGTCGCGGCTGCAACAAGGGCGACGAACGGCGGTGCTGGTGCGGTGACTGGCGCGAGGGGACAATGAACGAACCGACGTGGGCCGCAGGCGAGGCTGGGCGCTGCGGTGGTCGGTGGCTCCGCGGCTTTTTTTCAGACGGGACCAGAGGCTGGCGGAGGCGCGAGCTCGCGGGCGATGGAAGCGCGGCGCGGAGGTGCGGTCGTGGTAGTGTGCGGCGCGGAAGCTCGGGCAGCAGGGGTCGACAGCAGAAGAAGAACTTGCAAGGAAGAAGATGAACAGTGTTTTTTCCTTTTCTTTTCCATTCTGCCGCACTTCCCTCTCTCGACTTCACTTTTTTCTCTCGACAGACTCTTTATCTCTCTTCTTTTCGAACAAAGGAGAAGCCCCCCCTCACCATGAAATTTTTTTCTTTCGTTTCTCTCCTCCCCTTGACGCGGCTTCTTGTGGTCTTATTTATAGGCCGTCCATTGCCTCTTGAAGATAGCCAACTTTATCGTGACAAGATGCAGCCGCAATTTTCCAGAATTTAAGCTGAACTTTGCCCCTTTTTTTCTTCTCTAGACCTTTCTTTCAGCCACCACTCTGCTCTTTCGCAAGGAAATCTTCTTGCAGGCGCCTATAGGATTTTTACGTCCCCCATTTCGTGTGTGTATGTGCATGCATTAACGAGGAGGTTTCTTCTTCAGTGAATTTTCATTGCGTCACCAAAGCTGATATATTATATAATATAATATGGGCATATTATAATAATATAATATGGGCTACTTTTTGCTTCTTTGAAGATTTCTCCAGAATCCACACGTCCACCGAATTTGTGCATGCATGTGCATGCATTAATGAGAATAGACAATGGACGTGCGAGAGCTTCTTTCCTCATGTTTTTTTTTTCTTTTATGCGTGTTCAGACCAGCGAAAGAGAGACCATCCTTTTGTGCATGCAATCGACCGCGAGCCCCTGCTTCTTGTTGTCCTCTTAGTACCGCTGCAAATGCGATTACATGAAATGCAATTTTACTATTTTTTTAAAAGGGTTAAAGATTAATTCCTAATTTTCTATGCAATTAATTACTACATGATTAGTCAAAATTTATGTGTCAACATACAGGATTTGGTTTCCATTTTCTGTGGAGGTCCGCTAGTGCAGGAATCAGGATTTACGAAGTTGCAGCAAATCTGCTGTTTTGTTTTGCTCGGTTGTAGTTGTAGTGGCAGCAGCTGATGTGGAACACTTCAATTTTCATCGTGGGATGTCAACTTCATCAATATTCACTAGGTCACCACCTCTCAAATCTTAGGATGACCTGCTGAACCCATTGAGGTTGAGGTTTCGATTTCGGTTTCAACTTGTTTGATTGTTTTGACATTAATCTAAGAACGTTTTGGGCATTGACTCATAATACAGAACCACTGATGGAATGGAATTAGTAAGCTGATGGGGCAGTAATCCACTGGGAAGAAATAGTGACTGAACATGCAAATTTCTCCAGATAATTTTTTTTTTTTTGTGCGTAGACATGCAAGTATCAAGTTTCTCTTTCCTCATTTCTCAAAGATGGGAAAGACGAAGTTGGCCGACCATCATCCATACTAAAGACAGAAAAATTTGCGTTTGCTAAGAAATTTTTTTGAGTAGCAACGTATAACGGGTTGAGCTAGTGAACAAAACATGTCCAGAGCAAGAACATGCCACTTCGCACATCTCGCCATTCAAACAAATGAAGAACTTCCATAATAGATTCCTCCTTGCAGTGGCAACCATCTGCATCTTTATCGTGTGAAGAGAAAAAAAGTCGCAACATCGTCTCTGTTTGAATAACAATATGGAAAGAAACAGCTCAAATACAACCACCAAACCACAAACTATTGTCTTCAGGCTTTCCCTACTAATGAGTTCACAATACACAATTACTGCACTGCATAACACGTTGTTTTCTTTATATTATATATACCTTCAGTTTCAAATGTAAGCGAAAGAGAGACTTCGGAGAGAAATTCAAGAGCTAAAGCCCTAGTTCTTTGGGGAACTATTTTACTTAGAACAAAACAAACCTTTCTTCTGTCGGTAATCAGTATCCAGAAATATTGGATAAAGATCATTAGCAGATGCGGACGAAGTGGTTCCGATCCATGGGCCATCAATGGACATACTGTTGGTGATTTTCTCACCAACTGCCTGATGTTTGTCACCTCTAAAATGCTTCCTCATGGCCTCAATTTTCTCCTCAGTCATGACAGCGCCTCCAAAGTCCAGCACCGGAACAGCAACCTTGCCTTCAAGCATGCTAACCACAGATGACATCGGCGGCCTGAGTGCTGGAGTCGCATTAGTACACATCAGAGCTACCTTTGTCAATACTAGCGCCTCCTCTTTGTCAAAGTGACAACCGAGCCTCTGATCAACTAAATCTATCAAATTTCCTCTCTCCTTCAAAACTCGTACCTAGAAACAGAAATGAAAAGTGAAAATATTTCCCTTTCAAGCTTCAGGTACTGATCAGTTGCAAAATATGCTCTAAATACTACAACAGGATGAAGTATATTATGTCTCTTGATTATTACGTGACAAATGCAGTTGATAAGCACCCACTAGTTTTTCATCTCAAATGAGTCAAATACGGATCAAACATGATTTCTTTACCGATTTTGATTAAAAGTTGGTAAACTCCAACATCGCTTACTAATGGTTCACTGGTTGCCAAAAACTTACCAATTACTGTTTTAAAATCGCCAGCTTTTATTGAGTTTTATTAGCAAGAATTATTTGTCAGTGTCATTACATGAAATGTTTTACACCATCCATTGCCTTCTACTCTCAATTCTAGTTTAACAAGAAATACTTAATATAACTCAGGTGACAATCAAATTTAACGGGGCCTAATAATGATTGCTTACTTAAAGCAAGACAAAATCTAACTAAAGGACTCAAAATTATATGAATGTGAAAAAAGTTATACCTCAATCGAAAGTATATGGATATTCTAGTCAAGACATAGTCTTGAATTTTTTTTTAATATAACAGTTATTACCAAAATTGAATAGTAGTCGAAGGACTTGTTTGGCACCAATGGAACTACAGGGAGTATGAACGTCAAGCATAAAAACATAAAGACCAAAACTGAACTACCCCAAACTTGAAGGAATAGAATTTTCTTCAATCCAAAAAAAGAATCTACATGAAAATTCAGTGTAGACCAACATAATAAGAAGAATTAGATTAATTTGAAATGACAAATTGCACTTAGCAGCACGACAATTCGTTAAGCAGGTTTCAATAGCTGGCAACTGTAACACTCCTTTGCAACAATTAAAAGTGCACGTGAGGAATTACATACTATGCTCACGCTTCCTTAATCCATTTTCCACCGGCACAAGTAGAGATTTAAATATGGAAATGATCATAATTGAAATGATAGAGTTGATTACCCAATCAAGTAGATAAAAGCATTGCTCATTTTTTGGGAACTACTGTTGCTCCGGCCACTAACAACTTCTAAGGCAACGATGCCAAAACTATAGATGTCGGCTTTGTCAGTGAGGTAACCATGCATCGCATACTCTGGTGCCATATATCCACTGCACAACAAGAAAAAAGCTTGTGTTTGCAACAAGGTAACAGCCTTAAATAGTGCATACTTAATATTCCTAAAATTCAAAAGAACAAGAGATTCCTAAATGTGACAATTCTAATAGAATTTACTGAGAATATTTCAAAAAAAGAAAAAGACCATAGTTGTTTTATATAATTATCAGGCTTCATATATGATTTCATAACTTGGAAAAGAGGCACTCCGACTGAAAAATGATTTGGAAACACACTGAGCCAAGGTCTGTGAATAAATGGGCAGCGACCGTAAGAGGATTCGTAAAGCCAAGCCTAGGGGCAGAAAAGCTTCTTAGTGTTGTTGTCATCGTCATTGCTGAACCAATAGAAAAACAGCCCTTCACTTCCTCGCTAGCTTTCTAACCCTTGCAACGCACGTGCTTGCTTTGTATATTTGGGTTTTATTTTGTTTGTAACTCACTTGAAAGTGAATCCTCTATGTTAATGTCATGTGAGACATATCTACTAAATTGTGTTTTTCATATAAAGGAGTATACATAGATAATTCATATTGAAATTTTAACATATAGTAGTTAATTTTCATTAAATTGTTTTTCATTAAGTTGATTGTCATAGGGGAAACTACTAAAACACTTAATATTACATGTCAATATGTGTTGTTAAAATGTATTGCATCATAATTGTATCATAATAGTTTCGCAAACAAGCTTTTTGTCTGAGTAAACACATTAGGTACGCTTTTATTTGATTTGCTTTCCTCATAATGCAATCAGCATGATTCCACATCTGCTTGAAAACCAAGCACAAGTCAAATCTCCACAGCTTAGATATCTCCAGGTTGTAAAATAACATAAGAAGCCTTCAAATCAGATTCAAAACGAAGCTTGTAGGTCAGAACATAATCAGAGAAGATGAAAATTTATAATCACACTGGAACTATTCACAATTAAATATGAAGAAATATAGCTTAGTAGGCTTGTTCTCAAGTAGACCATGTAGGTAGTATTTACTTATCACACCAGGCTCACACTGTGTGACACATTATTAATTTGTCACATAATTCATATACGCATCTAGCACATGGCTTTCAGTAATTAACTTCATTGTGATCCTCAAAAACTCATCATATAATGACCTCTTTGGTTTTTCATGATATGGAAAGTCTGAGCAAATTGAGCAGTAACTTATAGTAACTTAAAACTTATTGCTGACTTGCTTAAGAAAGAGAAAAGTGGATCTTTTAACAACATATTTTACTTTGAAGGCATCACCAACCTTCAAGTATCATTGTTCCATAGATGAGACTCAGATTAAATCAATCCCAAAGTTTGAACAGGGCTAAGCACCTTAAAATCATATCATATTGATTGTAATCAGTATATAATTGCTCCACAAAACCCCAAGAAAATCTTGAGCTTTTCTTTATTACTTTTCCAAGGATAATCCAAATAATATCAAGAAATGTATCATAAAGGTAAACCCTTGTCCCAAACGACTTCGGAAGGCAAGCCGCCCATGAAAATACCAAGATAAAGCTGTCATTTGCAACAAGCTATAGGTATAAAATTGAACTTACCCACTGTATCAAAAGCAAAGAGCATTCTATTCCTTTCTTTGAAGGAAATTGACTGGAGATTAAACATTGATCTTGAAGCAATCTCTATTTTATCAAATATGAGGGTGATGGTGCTCACACAAGAAATTGTATCATGGTAAAAGTTATTTAATGCATGTCACCCATTTTAGGCCCCTTAACCTTCTAAATGAACATAGATTGCAACCATGCTCACAGGGCTGAATGCCGCATATTCACAACTAAGCAAACTCGAGTGACAATGTGCCTTCGTTCTCTATGTAATCTCCATAAACATGACGTCTGCTACACAGGAAAGTGAAGCGTGCTCTACCAACAAGTGAATCGTATGAAGTAGGAATACTTTTTTTTTTTTTTTTTTTTTTGACATGGCTCCCTTCTGCGTCCCTCTCAGCTTAATCCCAATAGAAAAGTCCTGCTGAAAGCAAGATGATGAACATGATCATACCAGACAGCTTCGCTCATTTGGGAAACTGGGTAATTTGAAGACCATTTGAAACAGAAATCAACAAGTTATTTCTATCAAAATGCTACACAGGCATCCAACGTTACCTCTCGGGGAACCCATTCGAGGGCCTTACAGGCAACGACAGGCCGAAAATACCCGACAACTTAACAACTTAAAGTAGAACCGCTTAGGACAGCGAGCAGGAACACAAGCGCCTTAACTAATACGACAGAAAAATGACACGAAAACCAGACGTCCCATCGAAGACCAAGAAATGGGCAAGCAGAAAACATGATCGGGAATCTACCGTGAAAGGAAAAATGATAGCTTTGAAGCCCCTTAAATTACCGCAACAAAAACCCACAGGAAAAAGAAAAAAAACTAAGACCCGGCATTACGTGTCAAGAGAGGGGGGGAGAGATTACGGGGATGAAGCCGTCGAACTGAGAGGACTGGACCATCTTGCCGAGGCGGAGCTTCTCCTTGTCGATGGTGTTCTTGCACGACTTGCACGACGCTCGCCCCGACTTCGCGTACTCCACCTTCCAGGGTTTGGTCGGTACGGTCGCCATTGCTGTCGGAACCTCGCCAAGGACCGAATCGGAAGACTGCCAAGGAAAGAAGGGAAGGAGGTGACCACCGATCAGCGTCAGCTCATGAAGGACGAAGCAGCAGCAGCAGCAGCAGCGGCTTGGGTCGAATCCTTCGTTCCACGACTCGCTACTGAGTGCTCATCACCTGCTGTGTCGAGGCTTTTGCGTTGGGAGCATCGGGGCTTGGGCCCGGTCGAATTATCCGGTCCTGTATTCGACTTCTCGTTTGCATTCTACGTTAAGACGACTTGCCTATTTGGTTCAGCATTCTCCAAGGCTTTTGAGCCCCCAAAGTCTCTTAAATTTTTTTTTAGGTATTTGAAGGTATTTGGGCCAGCAGTTCTCTGCAGTCCACCTATTTGGTTCAGCATTCTCCAAGGCTTTTGAGCCCCCAAAGTCTCTTAAATTTTTTTTTAGGTATTTGAAGGTATTTGAATCAGCATCTGGAGGTCTCTTTAGCCAAATACTTCCTTTAAGAAATTTTGGACATTCAGCATTTTCGAATACTGCTCATCCTAATTAATGAATTTTTGCCCGTTACCTATTTTATCCTCAAAATATTATGAAAAGTCTAATTTTATCCATTTAAAAAATAAAACTCTAACTCTCTCTCTCTCTGAATGCTTTCCTCTATTCTGGCATTCTCCTCCATCACGCGACGGCTCTCATCTTCGTTTCTCTGTGTGATTCGCGACCTGATAAAGGCCGAAGTTTGTCGCGACGAGCGAGCAAATCTGAGGTGTGTTGGGGTGCTGTTTGGAGTGAGAGACACGAATGCAATTCTGGAGATGAAGCGGTTCTGCTGCGATCGCCCCACCCTATTTCGTAGGTTCTCGCTTATTGCGAAAGTTCTTTCTTTTCTCCTCACCCATGATGTGCAATTCTTGAATCTTGTTGGAATCGTAGGTGGGGAACCGCTTGTTTTCGAAATACTTGATTTTGGAGCTTCTATCACCTGTGGTCATGCGTGTCTTTGAATTTGGAAGTGGGAAATGGAATGTTTTTTGGTGGTTGAAGTCTAGGCTTCCGCTCGCAATGTTGAGTTTTATGCAATTTCACATGCTTTCACCTTTGATGTTTACCCGAAATGAAGTGTGGTTTCTGTATTGTTGTAGTGAATCGAACTCCTAGCTTATGATGATTTGCATTTAAGCGAAGGAATTGGGATTACCCTTTTGGTATATGTCAATGAAGTTTGATGGATTATATATAGAATGTTAAGTCCTTTCTGTCTGAGATGGGATTCTTTTAGTAGGTGGTGTCGCGTTGAGAATTATGTGCTATTGACTGTATTGTTTATTTTAGAGTGTCCTGCATTTCTGTGGAAATCTTGTCTCTAGTAGCAGCAATATGCGACCGGTAGCTTTTGTTTTGTTCAGAGCGTTCCTCTAATAGCAACAGACTTTGTGGTTGTGATTTGCATGTTTGCAGATAATATACTTCGCAATAGTTGGAGGAACTTATTTCAGTGTGGCAAAATCGTGCTTCAGCTATATTCCTAGATATTATTTAAGTGGAATTCACAGGTAATGTTTGAAAGGATTTATACAATATCTGGTGCTAGTCAATTAGTTGGTATGATCAAGGACGAACACTTGCTTTGATAGCCCAATCATCTTGGGTGGGAAATATCCTTGCATTCTTTTGATTGTCTTTGAGGTGGAAATTTTCATTTGGAACTTGAGGTATTGACATTGAAAATGATCTAGAACTTATAAAGAATCAATTTTCTTGCCAGTTGTATGCTTACCTCTATCTGAATACACATACCCATGAGTCTCTTGATCTCTGTGCGCCTCAATGGTAGAGTAATTTAATGTAGAATCCATCTTTGGATGGAAACTCTTGAAGGTTAGGTGCCCTGTGGATGGCTTGGAAAACAAATGCTTTTGGGAGAGATATGAATGAGTGCAAATAACCTCTATTACTTAGATGAAGTCGCTAGATCTTTTGAAACTATAAATATTAGAAAATAATGAAAAGTAATTCTCCTCAACTCAAGCAATAATTATTGTGGTTAAAAACTAATAATAAGCCTCTCTGTTTGGAGCATCAGCTATCGGAACTCTTAGAAGTCTAAGAAATCATGTGAATACACCAGCTATTGCTATCTTATATGTTAGAGAATTTTGTTCATTTTTTAGATGTTATGTAAACTATCTTCTGCTCTAAAAGAAATCCATTGCTCCAAAATTGTGTGCTATTCTCAAATTGTCAAATTTGAATTGATGGAATACACTCATATGTACTCATTTGTTTATATTCTTCATTCGGATTGGTTCATGGTTGATCTTGTTTGTTTGTCTCTTAAATTTATTCATGTCACTTTACTATTAAATGAGTTCATCAAAAGAAAAGACATTTTGGAGCTCGGAAGATGTAGAAATCTTTTGTAAGTTGTGTATCGAATAAATTGAAAAATGCAATCGTCCTGCAAACAACAAAAGAGATAGATAAACAGTCATAATTAGTAAGTTTGAGGAGCTAACAGGCAAAAAGTATAATAAACAACAAATGAAGAGCAAGTGGGATAACCTCAGGGAAGAATGGAAAAAATGGAGGTCATTGCTTTACAATGAAACTGGACTAGGATGGGATTTAAGGAAGAAAACCGTTGATGTGAGTGACGAATAGTGGAAGAGTAAAATTCAGATTTTCCTCACTTCTTTTTTTACTTTTATGTTAAGCTCACCTTTAATGATACAATTTATGCAAATACTTCATTATGACAGGTCAATTCAAAATTTAAGGCTTTTAGGATGAAAGGCATACATCCTGATTTTAAAGTAAAATTAGATATGATGTTCAAAGATATAGTTGCTACTGGAGGAATCACATGGAATTCTGCACAAGATTTATGTATTGAAAATGATATAGAGACCACACAATCTGGTATCGATGATGTTATAGGGTCTACTAATGAAAACTTGGAGGATCATGTGGATGAAACTGTTGTTGAACCAACTAGAACTCAAACCCGTAAAGAGCCGTGCAGACTTTAAAGATGCAAGCTCAAGGAAAGAAAGATAATAAATTAAGCATAAGAGAGAAGCTTGGAATGCAAATTAACAGGTTGCTTATAGTTGTTGAGAGTATGAGCACTACCAATACTGTATCCAAAACAACCAATTTAGTCGGTTTTTATGAGGACCTCATAGAGATATTGGATTCCATACTTGAGATTGTGAAAGACGAAGATTTGTACTTTTTTGCAATTTATCATTTAAAGGAAAAGATAAACAATAGGCAAGTTTTCATGGGGTTAAATGGATGATGCAAAAAAAGTAAAGTATCTCAAATATGAGTTGAGAAGAAAATCAAGTCTTCGTAGATAGGATGTTAGCATCTTATTGTTTTTATGTTTGAAACTTAGTCATTCAACTTTGTTTCTATCTATAGATCTTTATTTGCAGTTTTTGTGAACATAATTTCAATTAATGTTTAATGTTAGAATTGTTTTCATTTAGTATTCTCTTAATGTGATAGTTTGTATATATGTGATGGTTAATATATTATTTCTCTTTATATTTTGTTACTTGAAGCAGTTATGGATGATTCACATACAAGAAAAAATCATGAACAAGAGGAAAATGAATTATAGGATCTTATTTCAATCGCTAAAACTACAATTCTTTATCAAACAACTAACATTTGCAAACAACCTTGCATAACCTCAACATATACACATTATGTATGGTTAAAAGAGTTGATTGGCAAAGATACTAATTCGATAATGTGCTACAATATGTTTAAAATGCATAATATTGTATTTAATAATTTAACGTATGATTTAGTAACACGTTATGGCCTTCGAGGATCTAGGAATATTGATGTTAGAAAAATGGTTAGTATGTTTCTTCATATTCTAAGACATAATATAGGTAATAGGTTAACGTTTTCAACGCTCCAGGGAAACGATAAGTAGGCATTTTAGCTTAGTTTTAAATAAAGTATGTGATATAGAAAAAGATTTGATCAAACCAACTGATCGATAATATAGAGAAGTTCTAGAGAAGATCAAGAAATATCGACGATTTTATTATATTTTAAGAATTGCATTTGAGGTATTGACGGTACACATATTCCAACGATTGTACCTACGCATGATCAAATTCGTTTTATTGGTAAAAAATGAACAATAACTCAAAATGTATTAGCCATATGGAATTTTAATATGGAATTTGTTTATGTTTGGGCCGATTGGGAGGGACAAGCTCATGATACATATATCTTTTATGAAGCTATTGGAAGACGTGACGTACATTTTCCCTATTCTTCTCCAAGTATGTTATTTAATAGTTTAGATACATCCATATATCTAATTGGCATATGTTGATTAAATTTACAATATATTTATCTATGTAAATATTACTTAGTAGATGCTGGATATTCAAATCCGACTGATTATTCAGGGTCATATAAAGAAATTAGATATTATTTGCCAGAGTTTCGAGAAGGTCGTTCACCTACGGGATATCGAGAAGTCTTCAACCATGCCAATTCGTCACTACGCTCGACAATTGAGCGAGCCTTTGGTGTATTAAAACATAAATTGGAGATTTTAACTCATATGCCAAGTTATCCATATGAAAAGCAAGTGCAAATTGCCGTAGTGGCAATGACTTTGCACAATTATATATGAAAAAATAACGTGATTGATATGGATTTTGAACAAGCAAAATTGGATCCCAATTATAGATATTCAGTTGACCATAATAATGCAAATGAAGTGGTGGATGCTTCAAATTCATATGCATTTTTGGATATGGCACGTTTACGTGATGAAATAGCCATGAGTTTATAAAGTCATAGAGATTTGTAATACTAAGTATATCGTATTTTTTTTTCAGACATATATGACCATGTTTACTATTATGAAATGACTCTTTCTAGTCAAATTTGTATGAGAGGAACTTGGTTTTATTTTTCTTAATGAGGACCTCCCTTTTTATATGCGGTGCTTACTCAAAAAAATTAGCATCCATAATCAGTCACTTCACCATCCACTGAATAAGTTCACCTTTTTTTTTTTTCTATATCATTTTTTTCTACTAACAATCAATAGCCCAACTTTTTATCAATACATTATAATGATCATTAATTAACGAAGATGATTAATACTACAATAATTTAAAAGAAAAATTATTCAAAGTTGAAAACAAACCTAAAATAATCCTTGGCCAAAAGTTGAGCCTTGCATCTAATCTAAATCAAATTCTTTTAATATAATTTTTAAATAAATTTACTAATATATATCTTTTGCATTACTCTCAATGTGAAAATATAAAAAGTTATATAGTCATTATTTCCTTTTTGCAATTTTAAAAATACTAAAACTAAAAACTTTATTTTTGTCACAACAAAGAGCTTTTCAAATATATATTTACCAAATAATCTTGCATTTCTTCAAAACTCTTTGAGCTAAAGGTCTTTGCATTTGGCTAAAGACTTTTCCCAAATGTTGAACCAAACGGTGCATTAGGTGCATTTGACCATTTGTTTTGCTCCAAATTAAGTCGGCAAAAAGAGTGCAAAACGATGTCACTTCCGCCATTTGTTTGCTCCAAATTAATGAACTGGGCCGAAATTGCATCCGTTTTTTCTGTGTTTTGGATGACACAAATCGGTCTTCTTCTCCGTTCTTGCATACCATTGAGAGCTGTTGAGGCGAAGATTTGGGGTGCGTTTGGTAACGTTGCTCAAAATTGTTCCAAGGAACAAAAATAAAAAAGTGTTTCTCTGCTCGGGAACAATTTTTGACCCGTAAAGATGTGTTTGGTAAATTTGTTAGAGAATAAAAATGAATAGAAACACGTTTGGTAGATTTTATTCTTTTTTGTTTCTTTTAATTTTTTAATATTTTTTAATATTTTCCTTTTTCCTTTCTTTTTATTTTTCTTCTTTCGGCCGCCGACCTCCGGCGACGGGCCGACGGGGCGGCAGCCTCGCCTCCCATGGCGAGGCTCGCCGCCCCCTAGCGAGGCCGAGCCTCACCGTGGTGGGGTGAGGTGGGGCCGGCGATGCTCCGGCGAGGTCGCTGCCCTCGACGGCCTGGCCGCCATGGCTATGGCCGGCGATCGGCCAAAGAAAAGAACAAGAAAAAAAGAAGAAGAAAAGAAGAAAATAGAGAAGTGTTTCGGTGAAGTGTTTCTCGGAGCAAGAAACAATTTTTTTTGTTTCTCATTTCTGTTCTTTTTGTGATCCGGGAACAAAAATCTGATTTTAAACAAAAACGCAAACAAACGCATTTCTGTTCTTTTTTTGTTCTCGGGAAAAAAAAACAAATTTTCTATTCATAAACAAAAAAAACAAAGAATGAAAACATGCAGGCCCTTGAAAGCTGAGGAATGAGCGACGTTTCCAAAGAGTACTCACTGAATCGTCATGGTGCGACAAGAGAGATTGAAATGGAAAAATTCAGCACGCCTTTCGGCGCTAACAACATCGATAAGTGTGGTGACTGTGGACGCCAACAACCGTCATCGATTTGATAGGTGTGGTGACTGTGGAGCTCCTCTTTCTCAAGAAGCCATTTGTTCGTCGCTTACCCAATCCATCTATTGGAGCTCATGAGTATCCTAATTTTAGTAGTGGCTACCATGAAGAAAACAAGAGGTAGAAGAAGGATAAAGAAAAGAAATGGAAGAAAATTTTGGTAAGAGAGAAAGAGAATCGATTTCTTTGAGCATTGTTGTTTTGAACTCCCATATCCATCATTTCGTTTATTGTCCACTCCTGACTTGAATTTTCTTCTTTTTTTTCTTTAAAAAGTCACATCAGACTGAAAATTCATTATAAAGACCATGTAGGAACCTCTTTGTCAAAATATGTCGCTAGTGACACTCAAGTGATTGTTGTTTTCACCATTGTAGCGCTTAAGTTATTGCTCGAAAAGTTTTGTCACTCAAGCTACTCAAGATATTGACCTTTTATTTCCCTAGGCAAAGACCAATAATCCCTATACAAGACATAAATAACAAATTCACTATTGACTTGAATGACTCTAGAAACAAAATGCAATGCATTGGACTCAACTAGAACATAGAAATATTAAACCACTCATTCTTGGATTTTCTGAGCGACACTTAGCAATTTGATACATTGTAAACTAGACACATAGACCTTTTTGACCATATATTATTGTAAACTAGTCGTGAACCTTTTACATTTGTGTCAATTGATTATTGAATATTGTGGACTGAGACTAATGTTTTGCAATCATTCGACATCCAACCCGTCGCAGCTCACATGAGCAAAGCCTCATTTAAACTCTAAAAAACAGAAGTGAGCTCCGTCACTTGAAAAATAATCAGAGCAAACCCTACACATTCAAAAGATTTAAAATTCTGTCCACATGCTCAAATATATTTTGGTGCTCCCGCATAAATAAGAGAAACACCAATGCCCAGTCACCATTGTGAGTGTCAATAGATTACAAATGCCGCAACTCAATACATCTGCTCAAGTAAATTTGCTTCAATACTCAAATCAGTTTTGCCATGGTTCTGTATTTTAAAAATCTGTCAGATTCAGTAAAATTCTCAGATGTACTCTTACCATGTAATCCTCCCTCAACTCTATGCTTGGTCATATTGAAAAAATTACCTTCACCAAGCTATCGTACTAACTTGAGATTAAGGAGTCTGCACCAATGAGAATCCAGCCCAGCGCATGTTTCATTGCACTTGAGGAGCTTGCATATACAGATACTGCAGAATGCACGATAGTTTAGCACTCTTCCAACTAACAACTTGAAGTCTGCATTGTCATTTGTAAATAATATACCTCAAAGGATTTTCCTGATCTTTCAAATTCAAGCATGCTGAGAGCAACTTCACAACTTTGAGAAACTAGAGGCTCGGGGTCCTTGGAAAATTCCTCAAGAAGTGCCACACTTTGGTCATCTATCAAGAAAAATTTCATTAGATATGTCAGGAAAGATAAGATGCTGTGATATCAATAATGGAAAATTAGATCATGTCCTTGTTCTAGCACTAGTTGTTAAGTAGGGGAGTACTTTAATAGCATAAACAAAGTAATTGCTACTGAAAGCAAACGAAGTGGAAGGAACCATGCAGGCAATAAAACCACATCAGAAGGGTTTCAATATGATCTTTCAATACTAATGTAAGGAAAACGTTGAACCCAGATTCCCAGGCTGTAAGATTTATCTAGGGCTTCAAGCTAGAAAAACCAAAGGAAAGATTGTAGCTTCATTTATTATGAGAATTAGGTAAAAATCCATAAACAAGAGCTATGGCAACGTGATACATCCAACAATAAGAGGGAGCCATGACTAAACAGCCCCCACAGTTGGACATAGAAACTGATCCAGAGACTTGAAACGACATAAGCTCTAAATTCTAAATATAACAACACTAAATATCAAATGCATCAACCTTGTCCAAATGAGTTGTCCCAAGACACAGTCATCCTGAAAACCCTCACCAACTTAACTTCATTCAACTCATCCTACACAAGCATGACAAGGAACATGATCCCTAATACATTCCTAGCAAAATAAGGTTCTACACAACTGCTGGATCCTCTCAAGACTCCATTACCAGATAGTAAATAGGGTGAAACCAAATAGAGAACTTGACTTCCTGTTCCTATTATCAAAAACCTTACAAGAAAGTCAGGAAAGCAAATCAGACCTGCAATTGATCCAAGGGCCTCAGCGGCTTCATGTCTAACCATTGGATGCTCATCTGTCTTTCTAAGAATGTTTGAGAGTTCAGCCGACGCAGCTTTATCTTGCAACTGGCCCAAAACGTAAGCAACCTGTATATGACACAAAAGAATTTACCCAGATCTAGAAAATGTTGAATGAGGTGACAAAGTAAAGCCTCATCAAATAGCTTATGCGCCCCCTCATCTTCACCTTAATTGATCAACGAGTTTTAAGATTACCATCAACAACATAGAATCCAAAGTTAGCTACAACTTTACAAACCCAATAGCAATCAATTGGATATAAAAATATTAATTGCAGCAAGTGAAAGATGATCATGGTGAATTTAAAGAAACCCCACAGTATTAAATACAAAGTTGTCATGGCAAGCACAAGAGAAACCAAAGTGAGATAATTAAACTCCACAAAAGGTTGTCGTGGCAAGTGACACAATCGGGGTATTCACTAACCTCGTGACGGAGAAGAGCACTATTTGCACCCAAAGAATCAATTATAGCCTTAATGGCTTCATCTCCACCATGATTCCTAAGAGCAAATAGAGCTGCATAACGGTCATACATGCCTCTTTCTTCATCCAGAAGAACTTCCCTATTAAAAAACCAGCATAGTCAACCACCAAACAAATGAATAAAAATGGAAAAATGCCCATCTCGATGATAGTAACTGTATGAACCTGAGATGATCAACAGACGAACAAGATGAAGCAGGTGCAGCAGGGTCAACTGACATAAAAGGTGATCTCTCAGTCATAGGAGAAGAATCATCAGAGTTGGCAGTTTTCAGCTGTTTGATTCGGCTAAGAGCCAATTCACAAGTTTCTCGAACCTCTTGAGCTGGATCATGAGCCAAACTACACTCCAGGTTAGGAATATTACTCTCCAAACCAATTGCACCAAGAGCTTCTGCTGCCTGCACCATTAAAAGAGTGCGGAAACATGAGCAATCTTCTTTATTCCAAGGAGGTTATTAAACCACATAAGACAATGCGTTGCATTGAAAATATACAAAAAACCCAACCTCATGGCGGACAATAGGATGCAAAGAAATATCACTGAGAATGGCCTTCAAAGCAGGGATTGCATCCACATCTTGGATCTGTCCCAATGCAAATGCAGCTTCATGTGCTAACAAATTTGATGGATCCCTAGTTGCTGTTAATAGCACGAGAGGGAAAATCTCATGAGAATTATGATAATATATCAATGTCAATGTCATTCCTTCGGATGATAAATGGCCTCAACACATTAACACGCTTCCTCTTCCTTGGAAGAGTGGAGCAAACTACACATATATTTGATACCACATCTTCCATGTTCTGGTTGAAGCATAATATTTAAGCAAGGTAAATAATCTCGGGCACATAATTTCTCATACTTGTTAGTATTATTCACTCCTTTTCACATGAATGCTCATTATAAAAACACATTGTCCGCTTACTTTTGATTAGTAACAACAAGAGTTTTACTAAAAGAAACCGATCAAATTTTTTAAATTAATATAAGGGCTGTTTATGTTTAAAACACCTTCCAAAATAGAAGCATCTTTCAAACATCGTTTCAAGTGTCCAAAACACCTTAACTACTTTTCTACCATTTAATACGTCATCTCCCAAGTTCATTTGCGTTATGCAAAAGTTGATGTTTAATTGCCCAACAACCTTCACTCCCACGCACTTCACCTCATTAGATCTCATCAGCTTTCCCTTGAGACTGAGCAGCACCTCACCAATCACAGAAATTACCAACTGCACCTTACATTTCATTCATCCATACTTGAGCGATTTCCCCCACCTTTCTACGAACAAAAGGCACCGAAACCACTCATTGTCAATATCTAATCCCCATGGCTAACCCAATCTGAGAATTTCATCCAACAGATAGTTGTATGAATACTCCACAAACGTACGGACAGAAGCATAACTTCCGGGGAAGGCCCCAGGACACTGCAAAAAAAAGAAGAAAAATCCAGCAACCCGGGCACCGCCAATCCGATCACGTTGCCACCCACGATCACATTAAACCATTTTCCCATCAGCCACGATAGATCACTGACTTCGCGACACGAGCTTCATCAATCAAGGTGAACAGCATCATACGCTCGAAAGGCCATAATAGGGACACGATTATTCCCGAGGCAACTCCAAAGCCAACAACCACAACGACCCTGATTTCTATAAGACCCCGAGACTTGTAATTTCAGTACCAGAAAAAAGACACGGTTTTCCATCCTATTAACGACAGCCCAGCCTACGAGAAGCTAAGGACACGCCGCCCCTGTCCTAATCAACGAACGGGGCATAGCGATTCGGCGTTTCCCTTCAAAGCTCCCGAAGCAGATAACCATCTTAATGGTCGTAAAAATTTAAAACAAAAAAGAGAAGACGGGGAGAAAAGAACCTTGGATGAGGGCAGTGCGGGGGGCGGGGCCCTTGAGGTTGCGGAGGGAGAAGAGGGCCCTGAATCGCTCCGAGATCGGCTGGGCCGAGTCGAGCAAGCGGTCGCAGAGGAACCTCTCCACGTCCGGCGACGCCGTGAAGCGCTTGTCGTCGGCGGACTCCCCCATCGAATCTTCCCGGCAGCGAGCGAGCGAGAGAGACGCGGAGAGACGTTGAACCCACGCAGGCACGCCCGGAAAGAGAGAGAGAGAGAGAGAGAGAGAGAGAGAGGAAGCGGATGTATTTGGGCTTTCGGGTTTGGGCCGCCTCCGGCTCTCGGTAGGCCCACGATGATCGTCTAATAAAGTCTCTCTCTCTCTCCTATCTTTTTATTATTAGTTGAAAAGGAGGAAATTAGGAAGGGGCGATAGCGGCCCCTTCAGATGTTGTCATAAGTTTCCTATCCGTTATGAAAAAATGTCTGGTAAATACTTTAACACAATTCGCGGCCTAAAAGTCTAAGATTGACGAGTCAATTATCGTAACCTAATCAAGATGCTAGCGGTTTGAAAGTCTCTTCTCACAAAATATACAGTTAGAAATATAGTATGAGAGTTCATCCATCGAAGGTATTAAAACCGTGACCTCACGAAAGCAAAATGTCCAAATCTCTATGCAAATATGAAATTTATCTATTGAATTAATGGTCTCATCATAGTCCAATTCAACTCGCTACTTGAATACCTATTCTGCGAGGCCGCCTTGAAGCGTCCGATAGTTCCATTAGATTTTTCTTGGACTTAGAAATACATTTGAAAGAGACTAAATTCTTAGAAGGTTCAAGTGATATAATAATCCACGTGTGATTGGTGACCAAGGGATCTACCATGGCTACTTTTCAACATGAGTCGAGAATGTGATAATGCTAGTACGAGTACCTAGAGGGGGGTGAATAGGTTTATGAAAATTTTCTTGAAGATTGCACAATACTTAGACAGATGAAGGATTTAAAAATCAATCGTAAGACTGAGTAAAGGAAAGAGAGAATTAAACACGAGGTTTATAGTGGTTCGGCTTGATTCAAGCCTACGTCCACTCTTCCGCACCGATAGCCGATTGGCTGCGATTCCACTATGAACAAAGAGATGTTACAGTGTTGATCTTCCTTGATTTCTCGATGTAGATGATCTACTACACTCGCTCAAGGTATCACCAAGTATAAACACTCTCTGTGTATACAATTTCGCTCGAACTGTATCGACTAACAATCAAGGTCCTTCGTACTGGAATTTTTCTATCGATCACACACACTTAAAACAACTAGAACGTCTTCATTTTATACTCCTTTATGCCATCATAGCCGTTGGCACTTACCAAAGGAATTCCTCCAATCTACCCGTTGGACGGAATCAATTAAGAAGATCATCCGAGCTATTTAAGGAATCGATGATAGCCCATCAATCCCGTTCGCCCATACAATCGGATTTTGGTTTCAAGAATAGAACATTCCAAGAATGTTTCGTCGACCATCGGATCTTCAATTGTTCTTAGATAAGAATCAAAAAATTCAAGTGATTATCCAACCAAGGGATCTTTTCCGAGGATTGGATCTAATCCCCAACCATATACTTCGCCGGATATCCTTCGCCACCGGATTAGAAAGATCGGTCGAAGAATAATCTTGAGTCTTGAGTCTTGAGTCTTGAGTCTTGAGATTACAAAGTCTTGAGACTTTAAACTATCGATATCCAGACTAGATCGATAGAAATGTTTTGTCGCCTTCAAAATATTCTGAAAGATTTCTCCAACAATCTCCCCTTTTTGATGGTGACAAAACTTTCTTGTAGATTTGAACAACTTTGACCTGCAAAACATTTCTCAAGCAATATGGCTAACTCATAAAGATTAATAAACAACCAGACTCGCATCCACAAAGAAATTGGTTAGTCTTTCATGAGTAATACCATATAACAATACTTGATATAAATGCAACCAAATAAGCATCAAAATCCACACCAATTCAAGTCTCACACCCAAGTTCAAGTTCTCAAGTCATACTCAAAAATAAACATAACCACAAAAGTCAAAGTTTTAAAATAATATTTGTTCAAATTTGTTCTCCCCTTTTGTCATCATTAAAAAAGAGGGTGAGAAATGAGTCATGTCTCGCTTGGGAATGCACACGATCCGGAATTCTCCCATTGACCGGACTACGCCTTCTAGCCTCTTCAAGTCCTCCCTTAGATGAGCTACTTCATCTCCTTTGGCATTGGCTTGAAGTTGCGGAGCGAGGTCTTTCATCTTGTCCTCCAGGCTGACTGAAGATGCTTGTCCAGCATTCTTCATGGCTTGAATTTCACATTCTAGAGCATATATTTGGCCACGCATTTCCAGAAGAATATCCATGATACGATGAAAATCTGCAGAATTGTCTGTCTGTGTACTGGTATGAGCTTTTTCAGATGGAGTAAATGTATACGATGGCGCTTCTGTATAGTCTTGCAGATTTGGTGTCAATGTATCACCTTCTTCGTGCAATTGAGAAGCCTGAAATTCTTCCGGGTCTGCTGGAGATTGTCTTGGACTTTCACTATCTGCAAAGATGAGGTGTAGACCTTTCTTGCTTGCCAACTCCCCTGTCTCTAGGACATCCAAAAGGGAAGAGTGATGATCATGCTCTAGATTTCCTTCTCTCCGTATTCAGCAGACTTTTCTTTCTCTTCTTCAGCTTCTTTCTCCTTCTCTCTCTCGCTCTTCTTCTTCTCTCTCGGTTCTTCTGAAATTCTCTCTACCGAGACACGTAACGTCCGGTTCTTGTCGGTGCTTGGATAGTAGGATCTTCATCCTCTTCATCTTCATCCTCCAGGATGAGAGATCTTTTCTTCTTTTCGATGGGGCTCCAATGGCCTCCTTTCATTTTCTCTTTGAAGCAGACTGAACAGGAGATTTTACTCTGAATTTCTCCATTGCCTTGGAAAGTTCTTGCAGACGCATCTTTGTTAACATCTTCAAACCTACCACCATCTTATCACACGGTTGAACACAAAGAGATTGAGGTGGTTCAATATTCATGTGTCTCAAGATCTTGGTCACTGCACTGATAAGGCAATTGTCCTTTGTCTTTCGACATTGCTCGTACATATGGAAGAGAATAGTGTGCGGTAGAGAGAACTTCCGTCCCGTGTTGATCGCGTACATCAACTTTGCTTCGAAAGAGACACAAGTCTTTGACGTAGACTTTGGTCTAAGACAGCTTGATTACAATTTTATGAAGCACAATATTGATGTCATTCATCCCGGAATAGGTAACTTTCTTCTCAAGCGTCCCTATCTTTGACCGGGCCCAAAGTAGTGCGAGCAGTGAGACTTTTGATTGGTAGATAGCGTCCTCGTTCAACTCCAACTATATCAGCCAATATATTCACATCTACCACGTAGACTTTGTCTCGTACACTAAATGATATTCTATTCGCATCCGAAAGCTAAGATTTGAATAGAAATAAGCGGTCGATGAGCATACCCGTCCAGAGAGTCGAGCAAAATTCTCAAGTTGAAACAAATTCAACTTTTCTCTTAAGTTTATGTTGATGGCGTCCGAAGTCAAAATCGACACTTCTAGGGTTTATCACCCCTCTTTCAACAAAAATGAATACACTTTTCTTGATCCTTGGATTTGAACAAATCCATCCAATTTCCTTTCACCTTTGCCACTCCCATTTTCGGTTGAAATTCAAGGAACATTCTCGTCATCATCGTTCCCTTCAATTAAATTTTGTCTGGCATACGAGGATCACTTGGAATGTTCGCAAGTGCTTCCTCCTTTTCCTTTCGGGGCAATTCCCAATTCCTCCATTTTCTTCGAAAATGATACTCATTCCCATAATTTTTGTCCTTAAGGAAGTCATCTATATAATTCAATGGAGTACTGTGCTTTTCAACGCACGATAAAGTTTATACATAAAGGAGGGCTTTTGGACTCTAATGGCCGGCATCCTCGATTATCTCTTCTTCCGATTATGACTTGCACCTTGTGGGGCGGGAGGCGTTGAATGACGTGGATGAGAGCGAATCGGACTTTGTCGCCGACTTGTTAAGTCTTCTTCCTCGCGAGATCGAAGTGAGTCGGTCCCTTCTCCATTCTTTGTGGTCCCCTTTGCGATTCTTGATGATTTCCTCGAAAAGACATCTTTCTTTGTCATTTGGAAGATTCCTTCACTTGCTTTCCCAAGAAAAATGACCACTTTCTCGACGACGAACAAGCAAGAGAAACAAATATTGGGAGGAGAGTGCCTTTTAGGGTTTTGAAGATTGGGGAAAAGAAAAACTGTATATATATAATTCAGTTTTGAAAAGGGAAGTTCAATCGGTGCAAGGAAAGTGAACGATCACTTCTTTTCAAAATCAATAACTGCCAAAATTATTCTTTTAAAAAATCTTCAAATTTCATGCGGATTATAGAATAACTGAACAAAAGATCGTACCTTTTCGAGTTAAAATAACTAAATGAAAATTCGTACCTCTTAGATGAAATACAACTTACGCCTATAGCCACGAATGTCTCGAGTTCGAGAATTTAAAGTCCGAAAGATTAGAGTCTTAGAGTTGGTGAGTCTCTAGACTTTAACTTTTTCAGGCTTCAAAATGTTGAGTCTTGAACGGATAAAGTCGAATTGATTTTTCTCCAAAGGCTTTGTGAATATATCCGCTAGTTGACTCTTTTGAATCAACAAATTGAATCGAGATTTCTCCATTTTGAATATGATCTCTAATGAAGTGATGTCGAATCTCAATATGCTTTGCTCTTGAATGAAGGATTGGATTTTTGGTGAGATTGATCGCACCGGTGTTGTCACATCTGATTTCGTGCATGAGTCTTCAATCCCAAAGTCTTGTAGCTGTTGTTTTATCCATAGAATTTGCGAACAGCAGCTTCCAAGAGCTACATACTCGCTTCGTTGTTGAAAGAGCTACGGTGCTTTGCTTCCTCGAAAACCAAGACACCGTTCTGTTTCCAAGTAGTTGACATGTTCCGAGGTGCTTTTTCTATCGACTCGAATCGGCCAGATCTCGCATCCGAGTATCCTAGAAGATTAAAGTCTCCCTTCTTGGGATACCGAGACCGATACTTGATGATGAGGCAACGTATTTGATAACACGTTTTTACAAAGACTGAGATGGGATTCTCTGGGATCCGATTGAAACCTAGCACAAATGCAAACACTCAACAAAATATCAGTCTAGAAGCAAGAAGATAAAGAAGTGAGCCGATCATGCTCCCGTACATGCTTTTGATCTACTTTCTTCCCTTCTTCATCCTTGTCTATCTTCTCGAGAACATGACATTGGTATGTCGGTCTTTTTGCACTTTTCCAATCCAAACCTTTTGACAAGGTCATTCGCATATTTTTCTTGATGAATAAAAGTTCCTTCCTTCATTTGTTTCACTTGGAGTCCAAGAAAGAATGTTAACTCTCCCATCATACTCATTTCAAACTCATCCCGCATAGACTTAGAAAATTTCTTGCATAGACTTTCATTAGATGATCCAAAAATAATATCGTCCACGTATATTTGAACAAGTAAAAAGCTTTTGCTTTCCTTTTTGATAAACAATGTAGTATCTACTTTACCTTTGACAAAACCATTCTGTAATAAGAACTTACTTAGTCTGTCGTACCAAGCTCGAGGTGCCCGCTTTAAACCATACAAGGCTTTTTTTCACCAAGACCGAGTCCGGGCTTCTTTGGGTCTTCAAACCCGTGTGGTTGTTCCACATAAACTTCCTCATGGATGAATCCATTTAGGAATGCACTTTTGACGTCCATTTGGAATAACCTGAAATTTTTATAACAAGCAAACGCAAGTAATAGACGAATAGCTTCTAACCTTGCTACTTGGAGCGTAAGTCTCATCATAGTCTATTCCTTCTTCTTGCGTATATCCTTTGGCCACGAGTCTTGCTTTGTTTCGTATGACTTTTCCTTCTTCATTCATCTTGTTCCCGAATACCCATTTGGTTCCACAATGCTTTACCTTTTGGTTTAGATGTCAATTCCCGGACATCATTGATGTTGAATTGTCTCGAGTTCTTCTTGCATAGCTTCGATCCAACTTTCATCGATAAAGCTTCTTCTATGCTTTTGGTTCGATTTCAGAAATGAGAGCCACAAAGACTAGATTCTTCACGCCTTTTTGATCTGGTGCGGATTCCTTCATTGATTTCGCCAATAATGAGATCTTTAGGATGACCGGATTTATGCTTCCATTCTGGTTGTCTCCGCTCTGGTTGATGATCTCTTTCTTTGTTTGAATCTTCATGTGCTTCTAGATGTTGGACTTCCAGAGACCGAGATGCTTCTTGAATTGTAAGCATTGGAAGGTGTCGAGTAGGTTCTACTCTTCATACCGAGTCCGGGCCGGATTCATCTTGCATTGAGTCTTGGAATTTAACATTCGTTGATTCCTCCACCGACCGGCTTTTCTTGTTATAGACTCGTAGGCTTTGCTTGATGTAGAATACCCAAGGAAGATGCCTTCATCCGATCTTTCTTCAAACTTACCAACTCGATCATTTGCATTTTTCAAAACAAAGCATTTGCAACCAAACACATGAAAGTATGAAACAATAGGCTTTTTACCTTGAACAATTCATGGGGGTTTCTCTAAAATAGGTCTTAAAAAGACTCTATTTATAATATAGCATGCTTTGTTGAGACAGCCTTCACCAAAAATCGTGAAGAAATTTTGCTTTCAATTAAAAGTGTTCTAGCCATTTCTTGAAGAGATCTATTCTTTCTTTCCACAACTCCATTTTGCTCGGAGTATATGGAGAGGAAAACATATGATTAAAAACCAGATTTATCACAAAATTTCGTAAAATCTTGATTTTCAAATTCACTTCCATGATCTGTTCTTATGCTTGAGATTGCACATCCTTTTTCATTTTGAACCTTTTTGGCAAATTTTTCAAAATACGAAAAGGTTTCGACTTACTTGTAAGAAAATATACCCAAGTAAAGCGAGTAATCATCCATAATTACTAGGCAATATTTCTTACCTCCAATGCTCGGGTTCCGGTTGGTCCGAAGAGATCCATATGAAGCAACCGTAGTACATGATTAGTAGAAACATGGTTTATTTGCTTAAATGAATTTCTTACCCGCTTTCCTGCAATGCATGGAGTGCATGAATCGACTTTTGGTATGGCAATTTAGGTAAACCTCGAACAAGCTTCTTTGATGAGATTTTGGCTAATTGTTTCATGTTGACATGGCCAAGCTTTCGTGCCATAAGACTCGCTTCATCTTGAATTGAGATTAGGCATTGTGCTTCATTTGGTTTTACATCAAGGAGGTAGATATTTCCATGCCTTCGACCCATGAAAGACCGAGTTGAGTCTTTGCTAATTCCTAACATATGCCTTCTTGAAAGGAGATCTTGAAACCAAAGATCACACAATTGGCTAATACTCGAAGATTGTAGTTGAGTCCTTCCACTAGAGAGACATTGCTTATTGAGAGATTTCCAATTTTCACAGTTCCAAATCCCACAATGCTTCCTTTGCTGTTTCCTCCAAATGAAACTTTTCCACCATTCACTTGAACAAGCTTTATGAAGCAATTTGAGTCTCCCGTCATGTGTCTTGAACATCCGCCAAGATACCACTTTACTTTCTTTTTTGACAGACCTCAAATTCCGCCGTCCGAGTCTCGATCCGTAATCCGAGTCCGATTGTGCCATTAGACACAAAGTTGGCATATTCCTCATCACTTTCTTCACACTCTGTATCGCTCCAAGTTTCGGCTTTGAGAGTTTTTCGAGACTTTTCAGTTTTTCCTCTTTTCTTCTTCAGAGAGGACAATTTGGTCTCGATGTGTCCCTTTTTCTTACATTCGAAGCAAACTACATCTTTGTTTGGTTCCTCATTATCAACAAACTTGGTTTGCTCAAGTTTCTCGAAGACTTTGTTTCCTTGAGTTGAACCTTCTTCCTTTTCTATTCAGCTTTCGAACCTTCTAATCATAAGAGCAAGCTCCTCATCGTCCGCATCTTCTTCGTAGTCCGTATCATCGAATCATCGTTAGATTTTAATGCAATGGATTTCTTACCTCTTGGATCTTCGTCTTCATTAATTCGTTCCACTTCATAAGACTCAAGAGTTCCAATCAGCTCGTCTACGATAATGGCATAATTCTTTGCGTCTCTCTTATTGAAGTCTTTATATGATTCCAATCCTTGGAGAGTCCACACAAAGAGCTTGTTCACCTTCATAGGATCGAAATTTTCTGTCCTGATTCTCAAGGCCATTGACAATATCTCGTAAAACGGCTAAACATGTCAGCTTATAGATTCTCCTTGTTTCATTTTGAAGGCTTCATATTGACCAAGGAGAATGTTAATTCTGGTCTCCTTCACTGTCCCGTCCCTTCATAAGTGATATGTAATCTGTCCCACTTCTTTTTGCTGTATCACAAGAAGATATTCTCGTTATATTCAATTGGTGATAAAGCACAATATAAAGAGTAAATTGCTTTTGCATCGAGTGCTTGTCTCTTGTTTATCTCTTCTTAAGACATTCCGCTAGTTTCAACAGTTTCTTTCCCTCTTTCTGGATGCTGATGCAAAGCAGAGGAGTAATTCCTCTTTCCACCACATCCCATTCCGAGGATCCTTCGATCGTAGAAAGCTTTCATCTTGTTTTTCCGATGTTGTAATCATTTCCATCAAAGTAGGGTGGTCTGGTATTGCTTTGCCCTTCCACCAGCCCCGGTGCTAGCATACTAGCCATGGATCTTTTACTCAAGTAAAACACTTCAAATAAAGTAAGAACACGAGTGCTCGATACCAATTGATAATGCTAGTACGAGTACCTAGAGGGGGTGAATAGGTTTATGAAAATTTTCTTGAAGATTGCACAATACTTAGACAGATGAAGGATTAAAAATCAATCGTAAGACCGAGTAAAGGAAAGAGAGAATTAAACACGAGGTTTATAGTGGTTCGGCTTGATTCAAGCCTACGTCCACTCTTCTGCACTAATAGCCGATTGGCTGGATTCCACTATGAACAAAGAGATGTTACAAGGTTGATCTTCCTTGATTTCTCGATGTAGATGATCTACTACACTCGCTCAAGGTATCACCAAGTATAAACACTCTCTGTGTATACAATTTCGCTCGAACCGTATCGACTAATAATCAAGGTCCTTCGAGACTGGAATTTTTCTATCGATCACACACACTTAAAACAACTAGAACGTCTTCCTTTTATACTCCTTTATGCCATCATAGCCGTTGGCACTTACCAAAGGAATTCCTCCAATCTACCCGTTGGACGGAATCAATTAAGAAAATCATCCGAGCTATTTAAGGAATCTCGATGATAGCCCATCAATCTCGTTCGCCCATACAATCGTGGATTTTGGTTTCCAAGAATAGAACATTCCAAGAATGTTTCGTCGACCATCGGATCTTCAATTGTTCTTAGATAAGAATAAAAAAATCCGAAGTGATTATCCAACCAAGGGATCTTTTCCAGAGGATTGGATCTAATCCCCAACCATATACTTCGGCTTCGGATATCCTTCGCCACTTTGGATTAGAAAGACCGCCGCTGAGAATAATCTTGAGTCTTGAGTCTTGAGTCTTGAGTCTTGAGTCTTGAGTCTTGAGATTACAAAGTCTTGAGACTTTAAACTATCGATATCCGTACTAGAATGATAGAAATGTTTTGTCAGCTTCAAAATATTCTGGAAAGATTTCTCCAACATAATGGCCTTAAAGTAGTAAGTGGTGTCTTCTCATGTAAAGATTGAGAGAGATTGAAAAAAAAAATTTGATTCTAGATGTTCGAGATTTGGCACAAGTTTTCATAGAATGATTAGGAAGAGAAGGAATGGAAGTGAAGTAGATGGATGGGAGAGGGCAAAGGGAGGGGCGCTAAAGGGGAAAAGATGGAAGTAGGTTTGGGGGGGTAAGAGAGGTGGGTCAGGAGGTTGGGCTAGAGAAGAGAAGAGATGCGAACGAGGAGTTCGAATGGAGATGACACAAAAGCAAATGGAATGACCTGAACTTGTGGGTTGCGGAATTAAGGGCCGAGGGATTTTGTGAAAAGGAAAAATTCTTTTCACCAAATCCAACTTAATGACTAATAAAAATATGACCGATTGACCGGTCAAGAGAATGATAGCTTTCATGATTTGACATGCAAATGAGAAATACACACACGAAATGAGGTGCCAACTAATTCATGAAACGAGTAGAAAAGAGAGAGAGAGAAGATAACAAGTACGCCCAAAAGAACGAGTAGTTAAACGGAACCCATATGAACAGTAGAAATAATGAATGTAAGAGATGATAGAATTGACTAATTGATAGTGTAAATAGTAATGAAAAGAGCATCAACCTGTAGTGAAGAAGGAGGCATGTGAGCTCATGGATTAATAAAATTCAAGACCTGTCAATTAAGCGTTTGATTTTGCATTTTGATAAGCAATTTTGAGATGGGGTATCTAGACAAGAAGGACATTGAATAATGCCATTATCACGTGAGTATGTTTGAGACGAATTGTAGGTATATTCACCTCCAACATCATTCTACAACAATTTAATTTAGGCATTGCACATATTTTCAATAAAACAATGGAAGCAAAGAAAGTATGTAAACACTTTAGATTTATTTTTCATAGGAAAGACCCAAGTGAACCGGAGTAGTCATCAATGAACAATGCAAATATTTGAAATCAAAATTAGATAAAATTGGTATCATCTAGACATCATATGATACACAATGATTAACAAACTCAAAATGCAATTAATGATATTTGCTCACAAGAGAGGACTTAGGAGATATTGACTTGGGAATAAAATTGTAAATATGACTCAAACCTTATTTATGAGGATCACCGAGATCAACATGCTAACGAGTCATCAATGAACTAGCATGTAAGAAGGTTTTGCTGACATGTTTGTAAGGCAATAAATGATCATCACCAACTAAGTCTTTTGTCAAATTGCAAAAGGGTTTAGTGGTTAAGATTTTACCAATGTCACTAGCCATGTGTGCCAATAGTTCCCTACTAAGATACCACATTTGATCTAAACTGTCACCAACTGAGAGAGCTAAGAAGGAATATGGGAGATCATTTGTAGTGAAGGCATGGTGAATCACTATCAACACTAAAGCATGGTGCGCCTGGCCTCGTTATGAATATGATAAAAAACGAGGCCTAAATTTGAGAATCCCTCCCTTGATGAATGAAGGAATATAGGGCCTTGAACCACCATATGGCCGAACAAACGAGGTGGAGATGTTTAGCATATGGGGCCAAAGGACTGTGAACTGAACCGATCATGGGAGGATTGCAAGCCCAAATGATCACATGAAAATCGTCGACCATGTCCCTGATTAGATATTAGTCTTGAGGGATGTCACTTGAGTGTCAAAAGTTTTTCTTGGATCACTTAAATGTCACTTTTTTCTTGTAATAAAAAAAAATGATCATTTAAAGGCCAACTTCAATCCGTGTTATCGAAAATCCAACGTGGCTATATTCTATTAATTTTTCAGTCTTACATGGTTCACCGGCGTGCCTAGTTAACATATGACTCCTAAACGATGTCATCCAAAGCTGTAAATAATGATAATTTGAGAGCCAACTTTTATTTAAAGTAATCATTTGAATGCCAAATTTTATTTAAAGTGATGACTTCAGTACTAGTTGTTAAAAAAGACAACTTCAGTACCAAACTTGCCATGTGGAGTAGAGTTTTTAAAAAATTTGGCAAGTTACATTACAATTTTAATTATAAATAACACACAATCAATTTGATCGGAATTTCTCGTCGTTGGCACTTAAGTGATCATTTTTTCTTTGAATTGGTACTTAAGTGAATTAGCAAAAACTTTTAATACTAAAATGAATGCCATACACAACTATTGACATATCTAGTATACTTATCCCCAGCCTCTATTTCGTCCACTGGAAGACTCTTGGAACAGGGAGTGTGTGAAGTGGCATGGCAAATCAAAGCATGATAAATATGTGATGAAGATGAGGCATTCAATTTTGGAGAAATCGCCCTTCTTAGATGAGGAGACATGACCAAATATCATCAAAGGAAATAATTGTAGGGCCATTGTGACTATGGTGACAAAGGGATGATACTCAGACGAGAGCCATTGAGGGCTTAAATTACCAAGTCCTTGTCAGCAACGGAGCAATAATTGCGGTGAGAGAGTTCGCAATTGACTTCAAATGCTAAAGATAGTCGAACATGGAGTGGTCAAGTTTCTTGATAACTTTCTGAAAATTAAGTTTCAGTCAAATATCCTTGGCCGCGTAGTGGTCGGTAAAGCATCGTCCTAGAGCAAGTTAAATCTCTCGAGTTGTTTGAAGGTTATGAACTTCATGGAAATTCTTGACTGTGAGGGTCGGATTGATCAAATTACAAACACATCGATCCATGTTGACCCTAGTGGAATAGAGGGACCACCACAATACCAATTGCCCAGTGGATCATTGAAGATTAGAATATGCTCTAACTGAGATTTCCATAGAAGATTATTTGCAAACTCGATAGAATCAAGACATGTGATGTTGGAAGAACAAGGGACGGCGAGGTTGAATGCACAACTAAAATTTGAGCTGGAGCTAAAATCGAAGTTGCAGAGAAGAGACGAAATTGCGTGCTACGTCATTGAGAGGTGATGAGAAATTGTGATTAATCAAAATAGGAGATGATGAGTAAAGAGATGGTAGAGAAGAAGAAAAATTTAGAGATACTTACGACATTGTTAAAGAAATTTAGAGAAGGAAGTGTTGATTAGAAATGTTGAAGAATTTGATGTGTTATCCTTGCTTTGATATTATATTAATCTTTCGAGTTAAAGAGAATATAATGACAAAATGTTTAGCTTAACTCAATGAGGGTTGTGTTATGTAAGTTATTAATTACAGTCAATGTATAAATAGAAATATAATTATAAGAAAATCTCATAATACATATAAATTGCATATCAACATTTGTTCATGGGATTTTGTCTAAAGATGAAATTTGTCACGTCTAGTATGATTTTCCATATTTTTTTCCAAATGAAAATACCCAACCTCTACTCGCATGTAAAGATTTGTTTACTCTCCTTCAAATTTTCATTTCTTTACCCCCTTTTTTGTGTGTGTTGCAATTAATTTCGTTTGTAGTTTTTTTCTTGGGGGGAAGCGCCTCTATATTTTAATGCAAGATACGGGAAAAAGGAAACCCTGGACTTTAAGTCTCTACGATGCCTTTGCTAAGCAACACGCCAAATATAGAAGCAGACACACACAGCTCAGTACCAAGTTTGAAATTTCCACTTGATTAGGTCTTCAGGACAGCACCAACCCATCCTCTTTATTAACCCGCTCTCCTCTCTACCCTCTCGTTTCATCTGAACTAAACTTTGTTCTTAACATGGCCTGGTCTTAACGCACATTCTCTTGCATTGGATATAATTTACTGTTTTCTAACAATTTCATAATTAATTTTTCCTCAGGCGAAGCTTGCATCGAGAGAGAGTTGCGAATGGATAGGACCCATGTGAGCCTTGACGAAGAGGGAAAGAAGATCAAGAGCGAGGGCTTCGTTCGTGAGGAGCCCTCAAATGGGCTCCTGCGGCCTCCCAAGAGCTACACATGCAGGTTCTGCAAGGGGATATATAGATCTGCTCAAGCTCTCGGGGGTCACATGAACGTCCACAGGTGGGAGAGAGCCAGGCTGAAGCAGCTGTCCTCATGGATCGTTGAGCATCATCCTCCTCCTCCTAACCCTAACCCTAAGATTGACGTGGCTAGCTCTTCTCAGGGCTCTCAGTCTCAGTCTCAGCTCAACCCTACCCTCTTGCCACCTGCACCACCATCATCTCCTTCGGTGAACAAGCCCTTCTCATGCGCTTCCCCTCCTTCGTTGTCCTCGGATCTTGATTACAAGGAGCGCAAGAAGTCGGTTGACATCTCAGCCAATGATGGACTGCCTAGTGGTTTTCCGAGACCGGAGAGTGAAGATGCGCGGAAGAAGCGAAGCAGGAGATCGACAGGTGTTGCTGGAGTGGAAGAAGAAGCAAAGGCCATCCTAGATAAGGATGAGATCATAGAAGTGCATGGAGATCTTAGCAAATTGGAGCTGGAGATCGGGTTGATCAAGGATCCGAGCTGCAGTCTCGATTTGGAGCTCCGACTAGGGATCTTGTGAGTGAGTAGTCTCCAAATCCTTTTGGCAACAACAACAAATGATTGTTATACGCAAGTTCCTCAGATCTCAATGTGATTTAATGTAATGTCTAACGTACAGCGTTGTTCTGGGCATTCATGAGAAAGCGAGAAGCATGGGTTGAGTCCCATACTTCCATATGACCCTCCATGTATAAATTTCATGTATATGCATCTTTTTCACAAATTTGATAATTACAAGATTTTTGGTGTCTCCTTTCTGTCTAAAAGTTCAGTGGTGATGAGGAAATGCCTTTATGAGGTAGAGCCCTTACAACTCTCCATTTTCATGGAGTCAACAGGATGTGAGTTTATTGACTTATATATATGATATCTTGATGCATTGGGTGACCCTCTTCTTTCACTATATGATTATGTTCTTGAAAAGAACTTCAATTAAATCCAAGCGCCCCTTATTTTGATTTTCTGGTTAATTTATGTTATGATGAAAATTGCAACTGGAACTAAAAAAGGAAAAGAAATGACTCTTGTTTTCTAACTTGTCAAAAAATTCTCAGACAAATGAGCGATGATTTAATTGCCAGTACTCTTTTGAAATATTTATGGATTTGGTTTGAAGTTTAGTCGAACCATTTTATTCGTTTTGGCTGATCTTCTTCCTCAAAGAGAGGTTCAAAGTAAAACTATTTCACTTGTCAAATAATTTTTGACATGCAGATAGAAGCATACTCCGAATTACTACCATAACCAGCTGCTTAGACAGATTATGCAGAATTGATTTCAAATTTCTAAATGATATACATGACTTGCAAAACCTCAGAGGGAGGTTTCCAATGCAGCCAGAGAAACGAGACAAGACGTTTCCTAAAAACCTTTTTGTCTCATCAGATTCTTTGTTTCTTGTCAATAAATACAGCAAGCTCACGAATTGCTACGAATATGCATCACAATCACATTGCTACTTCCAACGTAATTTGCAGGTATTCAGCAAAGATGTTTGGACGTGCAGCCATGTGTGCTGCGAAGGGATTAGTAATGTGTTTAGATCACGATGTCTCCTATTCAAAGTAACTTTGGGGTTAGACCCACCACTGCGTAGGTGGAGGCCTACGCAATGCATGTGGCAGGAGCAGTTTGAGTGCATTGATGAAGATTAATCGAGTCGAAGCATTAGAGAGTTTAATGAATAGGAACACATTTATTTATTTCGTGTGGAAGTTTTTGAAGCTACCTGCGTGGGTCGCATCTAGTAACATTTGTGTTTTGTCTGAAGGTGCCTGAAAAGTTAATGCATTCAAGTATTTGGATGGCACGGGCTGTTAAAGGTCTACACTTTAACTTGGAGTGTAATTTTGGTTTCAGAATGAAGAGAGATGCCTAATATAGCTCAGAAAAATTCATTATCTAAGCATTCGGAATGCGTCAAAATATGGAGGTTTTCAGTGTGATAAAGTTCTTGACTTCCAACTGAAGAGAGAGATGGATGCAAATACATCGGGGACACTGAGATCGAACCTACGCAAGGACTACACCGGAAAGGAATGTTCGAGAGCAGGTTTTAATTGGCTTATTTAGTGCAAATTTTCTTTGCGATTGTTCTCTACTAATCTATGTTTGCGACATTGAGTATAGAGTGAACTCAAGATGTGGGAAACTCTTATTACAACATTGCAAAGGCGTTGCTCGGAGTAAATACGCCTGTCTCTCTGCTCTTGTGAATGTAGGTAATTCAGGTGAAACCCACGCAAATCACGGTGTCATGAGCGTCCATGCTTTCGCTGCCAACTGATCTTTATCCTGAAAACAAGGCAGGAGCAAGAAAACGGAGCTAGTCAAGATCCCAAGAGGCAAGATCGCGTCGAGCCTTTGCTGTCTCTGTCCAGTGCCTAGTCACTTACTGAAAAGGTACCGCCTTTGAAAATACACGAGCTCTGTGACCTATCTTGTCAGGTCAGGAGGATATTCAACTCGGTCCTGTACTGTATCATGTTTCGCACCAGACAACCCATATCTCTGGACAGCGGCCATTGATTCTGGATTCGCAGCGAAAGACTGGATCCGCGAAAATGTCGAATCAATTCCCCACGTCTGATCCTCCACCCCGCATGTTCCCCACAAGCGTGTGGTTGTCTGGATCTTTTGCATGACCTTCTTTTCTCATCGAGAAAGATCACAGAGCTTGGTCAGTCCCCAAGCGAAAGAGCTGGCCATGGCCTGTCCTCCTTTGATTGGCCGCGGGAGATGGCGAGACACAGAGAGAGAGAGAGAGAGAGTGCGAGAGAGGATTAGGTTTTCAAGTGTGCTCTTGGAACACAACGTTTTGCCCATAAGGGAAATTGCATCGACTGTCCTACACGTTTGGCTAAACATGCAATCAAATCCTAAATATTTTAATTTGTGCCATCAAGTCCTAAATATTTTTGATTAGGTGCTTCCGACGGCCAAATTGAAAAAATATGATGCAGCGTGATTTTATATTTTTTTTGTATAAAAGTCGTTAACATGGCAAGGAGTATTCATCGGTAAAAGGATCATTTTGAGTGGGCATCTTATGGTTATTGAGAACAGATTACATTGGATAATTTTATTTCTTTAATTTTTCTGCCTTGCTCCAAAGGAATTAATATTGGAAGGATTGAAAAAGAAAGTGTCATTCACAACTATTGATGAAGATTTCTAAAAAGTTAAAGAATAGTAATCCTTTTTAAAAATTAATAATTCCTCGAAATGATGTGCAACCCTCTTTGGGACCTCGGCGACCCTCACCCCAATCCACTACCAACCACCACCGCTCAACGGCTAGCCGACTCTCACTGAGGTATTGCCAAGGTTTTCCACCCCAAACCCTTAAGGACACTACAATGTCTCTCTCTATGATTCTTTGTTTAATTTTCGGTTTCTTTTTAGTTTTTTTCCATCATTTTCTAATTTATTTCGGTTTATTGTTTTTTTTTTTTTTACTTTTGCTTCTTCTTCTTTTTCTTTTTTTTGACATAAAGCCACGTTAGTACCATGTATGAAAATAAATTTTTAAAAATGTGCTATGGGGTTTCTGATGCGCCATGTCAGAAAATTTGACCATGAACTCGCCAAATGACTAAATTGCAACCAATAAAAAATGTTTAGAATCTCATTGCGATAATTTTTTTATTATACATTGCTATAAATTCAAACATTTAGAATTTGAATGCACATTGGGCTAAATACGTAGGATTCTTGGTGCAAATCTTCCCTACAGAAACGAAAACGATTTCCAGTTTTCACGCTGACATCGCTTTAGGGTGAATTAGAATGCCATAATCCTAAAACCTGAGGTGAGGCTCTTGGAACTTGGGGAAAAAAGGGATAAGATTATAAATGTCATCTTTGGACTATTTTTTACGTGTAATTTTCTTTTTAGTGAAAATAAAAAGAAAAGGAAATGCTGACTTGGTAATATTCGGTTGAGTTGTCGTTAACAGCAAAGATGGCATCTGATGCGATTTATCTATTTTTTTATTTGTCATACTCTAATTCATCTGATGTGACATTTACAAACAAACTGTTAAATTTGAAAGTAATAGATTCCGAAATTCTATGTTGGAGAATAAGGAAATTGGAGAAAGTTTTTTTTTAAAAGAAAAGTAAAAATAAAAGAACAGGCAAGATTGAGTCAAGATTTGTATAGCACGGTGGTATGCTCTTGATCTCCAGGAGGTCTCCAGCGTCACCGAATAGGGTGGTGACGGTCGCTAGTTGGGGTGTGCGAGGCCACTTTCAGTATGAGTAACGGCGAGGCTTATAAACTGTTAAATTAATGACCATCCGAAATAGAAAAATTATCCAAAAAATCATAAATTTATTACACTTTAGCTAATTTAGTCATGAACTTTCGATTTTATCAATCTAATCTTAAACTTTTTCATATTTTATCAATTAAGTTTTTTTTTTTGTGACCCAAGGAACTTCCGTGCGTCGTTTTTTTTATCAATTAAGTTCATTCAGCCAATGTTGACTAAAATTTGTTGACGTAGATGCCGCTTATCTTATATGACGTAATGGTGCTAACGTTGACAATTTTTAATAACATTTTATTTTTTTGAATATTTTTTCTCATTCTTTTTGTTTTGTTGGTGGCTAGGCAGGTTGGCCTCGCTAGGCAAGGCTTGGCTAGGTGATGGTTGAACTTGCCCAAGCTAGATCTAGCAAGGCCGGCCTCGCCTAGTCAATGCCCAATGAGGCTATCCTAGTTTGGGCAAGGGCTGGCCTTGCCAGCTTTAGCTTGGGCTAGGCCTCGTTGAGTCTCACTTGGGCTCGACCATGGCCTAGCCAACCACCGACAAAAGAAGAAGAAAAATAGGAAAAATATTATGGCCATCGGCAAAAGAAATAAGAAAAGAAACAAATAATAAAAAAAGTGGAAAAAATATTAAAATATAATTAAAAATTGTCTATGTCGGCGTTGGTTATTTTATATGGCATCATTAGCATTTATGTCTACAATTTCAAGTCAAAATTGGCCGAATTGATTCAATTGACAAAAAGTGAAAATATTTATGATTTAATTGGTAAAGTTGAATAGTTTAGAACTCAATTAACAAATGTGCAATGGATTTAAGATTTTTTAAACAATTTTCCTCATTCGAAACAAAAGCAAGAATCTCAGAAAATCATTCAAATAGATAACCAAATTCTTGAGTTAGTATTTATTTGCACATGAAGGTGAGTTTTGCGTTTCATGTTTTCTCGGGAATTTCTCCTTGACACAAAATCATTTGAAGTGGACAATAAGATAGAGTCTTCATGTTCCATGAAGAGTTCGTGTAGTGATAAGGTAATCTCGAGGCAAGTGAGGGTCGCTAGGCCTTGTCAGTGTCGGTGTTTGGATCATGTGGCCATGCTATTAACTCGTTCAACCCTTTCAACCAGCTTAGTACACCCCCCCCCCCGGCCCACGTTCTTTCCTAGGTTGATTTGTGTATTTTCTTTCTGCCTTGCTTCTCTCCAGCGTGGCAATTATGTGGCCGAGGCATAAGTGTGGCACATAGATATTATTGACATAGAAGCCATGTTATCATTTTCGTATAAATCTTTAATGGAAGGTGCAAGATGAATAAGAAAGTGTAACCCAGTTGAATTAAAAGAAGCTCGGGACGACATTGCAAAATTGCAAAGTCCTAGAAGCAACGATACCTTGCCTCAAAAATGAAATTTTAATTGCGACAATAGGGTATGCTATGCGAAACGTTGAATCAAGCCCATCAAGATTGATGATCATGCGAGTTCTTCACAGATCTCATACAATTCCCTTATGTGCGTGGGATCCGTGAGTCCAATGTCTGTACCAGTCCGGTTCAGCACGAGAACTATCGAGGAGAGAGAGAGGGATCATGGCCGAATGACACGTTTTGATGAAAGAAAGAAAGACGAGAGAGAGAGAGAACGAGCGGCGCGATGCCATCGTTCCCCACGCATTCATGGGCACGGATTCAATAACGTTCCATCACCACTCACCTGACGCCAAGTGTCGCGGACCGGAGCTGGTCAAACCCTTCCCGCCTCGCGCCACGTGTCAGACGCTCCGCCACGTGTCGGATCATGGTTGGTCCGCGCTTCCTTCTTTTCTTTCATTCATGACGTGGTGCTAAGTGTCAGCACGCCGTTGGTCAATCACTTCGCAGCGCCTGCTTTTTCCCCCAATCCCTTTTCTTCTCCTCTCTCTCTCTCCTTTCGGTAAATTACTTTCTTTTTCGCCCTTCACATTATTTTAGTAGGAGACACAAGCATACTCCAAAATAAGGGGAAAAAAAAACCATGTAAAAAGGATTTTTGGGCTGTGGTCATATGGTCACATGATGTACAATAATAAAGTATTATAGAAATCATATTCAGCTCTTTTTACGGGATAATCGTGTGACCAAGATTTTTGATATTTATTATGAATTTTCTTAACTAGCTCATAATTCTACATATACACCATCATAAGTTTTTGGTATCAATCGGCATAAATTCTTTACTACAAGAAAACTCAATAGGTTAATTTTCTTATTGCTAATGAAATTATAAATGTTTGCATTCGATGTCTATTGTCACCACAAAGCGTGTCTACTAAATATGAGTATAGGAAATTTTCTTGAAGGTAGCAATTTTCTTTAAAAATACTTATTTTCGTCGAAAAATAACAATTATTCCTGACTTTCTAAAGAAAGTAGTATTTCGCCTTATCAAGCAGTAAAATTTCATTTTTCGTGGCCATTTTTTATTTATCAGAAAGAGTCGCGGAAAATTAACTTTTTACTGAATTTCGTACCGTTCGATGCGGACGGTACCGTTTTGACTGAGCTAGGGAAGCAGATGCCTCTCAGATCCCCCAAATCGGAAGAGCCACCTCCCCTCGCGCCCGCCATCGCTCGCTCCCTCCTCCGCCGAACGCCGCCGGTCGCCGGCGCTT